>NW_010127299.1:31053-42309 GCF_000699245.1 Pterocles gutturalis | reverse complement strand
AAGATTTCATACTGGCATCCTGGACAGTGATATCGGCCAGGCAGAATGCCTGAATTATTTTATTCAAGGTTTGGAAAAAGATGTTTGGTGTTTGTTTTTTTTTTTTTTTTTTGGTGGGTTTTTTTTTTGTTTTTTTTTTTTTTGGACAAGGTATTGTTTGAAGATGATTAGTAGTATACTTGAAAACCATCATATTTATTTACCTTTTCTTTCAGTGTAAAATGACCAACTAACCATTGTTAGGTCAGATGCCTGTTCCTGCATAATGTTAGAATTCTGAATGTCAGATATGAGTGTTAGTATTTTCTCTAAAGAGAAAAATATTCTCCTTTCTCAGAGGAATCCTTTGGAAATCATTCTCATCTTCTGTTTCTCTTGCATTTTACTAACCTCTGTGTCTGCCTTGTACTTTTTAATGGAAAAGATTGTCAAGAAATGCACACATATGCCCCAGATGTTTCTGTTTGGTCTCTCACAGAACACCCCCTGCTGTCAATAATTTTCTGAAAAATTATTTTTTAAAGAAAGGAGATGAGGCTGTAAGTACAGAATTATATTATAGAGAAACTGGAGCTTTGTGAAATGTGCTGATGAGTGTTTTTACTGGGGGAGGTTTTCCAGGTATATGCCAGGTATGTGAATCTGTTTTCACTGTAGAAAAAGAATTTTTGTAATTTTTCAGTTAAATGAAAATAGAAACTAAATAGCACAAATTTGAAGCAGTTACATCTTCAAATATCAGCATACTCTGTTTCCTTGAACAGCAGTTTACAATAACTGTCTTCCAACTAAATGGAAAACATTTCCTAAAATTAAAAAGACAACTATTTCAAGAAGCTAATGTTTATAGTTAACATATAAAATATATTTTGTGAGCTATTTTCATGATCTACTGCTCTAACTTTCTTTAGGAAAGTATTAAACTCAATAACAAATAGAAGTTTAACTAACATATCTATATGTACACCAATACTGAATTTATCCAAAAGAGAAATATTTTCTTAATCCAGTCAGCCAAACTGCATCATCTGAAAGAAAAGCCTCATAGCACTTTTATATAAAAATGTTCTAGAAATAAATCACCTAGATTTCCATTCATCATCATACTGATTTTTATGGTCCGTAGAGAATGATGATCAGAGTGACGCTGTAACATGGTAGAGAGCATATTCATCTGACAGATGTATGTCGCAGGCTTTGCTTTAATGAATACTGAAATGTTTTGTCACAGCACAGACTGAAAGACTCTAGAACCTTAAATAGTGTTTCATACATTCTTCTCTTCTTAAAGTATATGCTCACCCATAGATCACATGTTAAATACTGTCTTTTTAGTATTCTTGGTATTGTTGTATCAGCTAACACTGCTCGCAATGAGTCAGGTATCTACTGTGTTAAGGTCTGAACAAAAAGGTTACTCCTGCCTTAGAATGCTAACCTAGACTTTTGTACGCTATGGTAGGTTTAAAAAAAATAAGTTTTACGAAACCAAACAGTACAGTATTCTAGAGAGTATCATTTGGTATTGGGAATAGCTATAGAGTCTTAAAGAACATGAAAGGGTAGATAATAAATATATATATAAAGGGTTGACAGCTGGAAGTACTCCATCATGTGCCTGGTGATTGGTACAATTAGTCTTGAACATGTCGAACTTCTCTTGACTTTTTAAAGAAAGTTTGATAAATCAATTAATCAATTCATCTTACTGGCTTTGTTCTTAGCACTTACTCCTTGTTCCAGTCTTGGTGTTACTTCTCTTTGCCTATAGATACCTCTCATCATAATGCTGTTTATAAAGGTACAGCAACCTTTCAAAAGTCACAGTTGTTCTATTCTTTTTTTTGTTTTCTCCAAGTCTGATTAAACCTCAAAATCATTGCCAGGAAGATGTTGTTAAGATAGGTGGTTTTTTGCTTTTGTTTGGTTTGGGGTTTTTTTGCTATTAAGAGTATCATACACTTACATTGGAATCAAATGTAAGTTCCCAAACATCTGTTTTTGTCCTTGGCTTTCTTCCACTGAATATTTAAAGTTGTTCTGGAACTTGCCCTAATAGTTAAATGATGTTTAAGTACTACCTAGAGTTTGACATTTTCTCCTGGCAAAGGAGAATTTTCAGTGAGTGGTCTTCTGAATAACTGAGAAAATATAGGAGTAGGTTAAAAGATAAATGTATTGCAATTTTCTTGCTTGGTGTGTAGTCTTCAGAGGATAATATGTGGTATGAATGGCTGGACTAATTCAGTCATATGACATTTTTTTTTTTTCCTGGCAAATATATATGACACTGTGAGGCCAATTACCTAAATTAGAGGGGCAGATTCTCTACTAAAATGTAGGACACTTGAGTTTGAAGGATTTTCCTGTAGAATTAGTGAGAAAAATCTTGCCTTCTCCTTTTGCTGTTCCTGAGTACTAAATTAGGGACATCATGTCTATATTTTTGACCAGATGCTTTTCAGCTATCAGCTCCTTGTTGCTGAAGCACTGTGAATTATTTCTGCTAATGGAAGTAGTCTCTAAGAAGACTTTCAGTTACATATAGAGATTCCATCCACATAAGCAGGCAACCCAAATTTGGCTTTGCATACATATAATATTCCTGTCATTCTGTGACATTTAATTTTTGAAATGTAAACAAGATGCATATATATGACTAGGTCAACAAAGAACTTTACAAGCCAAGTCAAGGTATGAAAATAATTTCATTCATTAAAAATGAAGTGAATTTTAAATGTCAAGGAAAGATCCTATTATGAGTCAGTCATTCTAAATAAACTGTATTAGTCTGAGATAATTTAAAACCAAACAATCTGAAAATGTGTCTGGGTTTTGCATAATAATTTCCAGCATATTATTAACATTGGAATTCTTTTCTTTCTTCTATACTAATGAGTTTTTGACTGTTTAACTTGGGAAAGGGATTTTAATTGTATGGCTGAGTTGCCTGGTCTATAGAGCTGCTGCAGGAAGGGAACTTCCTGTAGTTCTTGGGAGGTATCTGCCAGGAATTTTATCTGAAGGAGTGCTTCATTGTCAGGCCCACCCTAATATAGCAAATGAAAGGCTGAGGCACTATCTCACCCTTTCTTTCTAGTTCCCAGAAACAAAATAATACCACATATATACCATATATATATATAACAAAATATATACCATAGGATTGTTATCACTAGAACATGAGCAAGCATCAACAAGTCACAAAGCAAACCCAAAGAGATTTTACAATTTAATAAATATGCCAGTTCTAAAAGGCATTGTAAACTGGTGCTTGAGATGCACACTTTATATCACAGAAAATGTGTGTGATGTATTTATATTGGTCTTGTGATCAAAATCATGTGGTTAGTAGATACTTGCAGTTCAGAAAATATTTCCATTAGTGTATAACTTTTTACCTGCATACAAAGTCTGTTAATTCTTGTTTAGGTGTGGTAGCAAGACTTTGTTTTGCAATGACAACATATCTAATTTAAAAATGTTGGTTACTGGTGTATTCACAAATGAAAAAACCAAGTTTTTTTGTGAATTGGGATCTCAACATCCACCTGATGCTTGATAATACTCTCACAACAACAGTGCAACAAAATTTCACTTTTTTTTACCCTTCTCCCTAAACACACTCATCTTTTTGTCTGGTGCATGGAAAGTAGAGAATAAGAGTAATTCAGGAGGTTATAAGACCTTTTAAAGCACTAAGTATTAAATGGCTGTCACACTTCACTTTCACAACTTCAGACATAATTATTGCTGCTTAATGGTTGACAGGCTAGAGTCAATTTTTACAGTCTAAATGTTAAGAGTGGATGATGGCAGCAATAAATACCTGTCAGCAACAGCTTTCAAATACTAAAAAAAAAAATCCACTTGTATCTGGTCAGAGTGATAGAAGCACATGAAAGTTCACAAATTAACTGATTTTAAAAGGATTTGTCAGGTCAGAACTGCTGAATTTCACAATTTATCTTCACCATTTATTTGTAGCTACAGATTAGCAACTACTGTTACAGAAAATACAAGTCAGAGATGAGAAGGGCAAGTATGAGTTTTTTATCTGCATTTTATCCGGATGACTGTATTTTTGAATGCTGTATGCAGGACTTGGTAGTAAAGTGCCTCATCTTGTGCTGACGAGGCAGGAAAAGTGTTCAGCTGTGGGCTATAAGCCTAGCTCTCATGTCATCAGCAAACATGTTTAGGATACTAACATTCTGATGTCTTTAACCTTAGATAGTATTGCTTTAGGTTATGTTTCTTTTGGTTTCTGTTGTCTTCCAGCTTTAGTACTAGAGATACAAAAGAGGTAGTATCTGACTTTTTGACTAATGCTTAGGTAATGCACAATAAAGCCCTCCAAGCCCCTGCTTTGTTTATTTTGCCATTTGTCTTTAGTTCATGGTGGAAACCAGGGAGGGATGGGGTGCTGTTACCAAAGGCGAGTGAGAGCCAGCCTGCTGACAGTAGGCTTCTTGGTGTTTGGACGTAGGCTTTTGGTGCAACATGATGCGGCCAAAGTAAAAGCCTGTGACTGTTCTGTCCTTTGCAGTCTTCCCTGCTCCTTCCTTCAGGGGAGGGGACAGGGAAGGGGGAAAGGGGTGGCAGATAGCAGATGGCAGCTGGGAGGGGCTGAATTTCAGAGCTGCCCTGAGAAGCTGCCCTGGGTCCCACCCCGCTCCCCCCTTGCCCTCCCAGCCTACCCCCTCCCTGCAGGCGGCCTTGGGGTAGGTGATATACTCTTTTCCCTCCGTCACTCCAGGGTTTTTTTTTTCCTTGTCCTGTCCCTGGCTAGAAATGGCTATCCCATCCCTAAGGATCAAGGTGTGGCCAACCAGCCTACAGTGCCTGGCTCTTCCTTCTGGTCTTTCCTGGAGACAAGAGTGACGTTTGCTTTCTCCCCACTCCTCAGGAACCTCTCCTGATTGCTACGACATTTCAAGGACAATCAAGAGAGGCTTCACAGTGAGATCAGCTGTCTCCTTCAGTATTCGTGGATTCTTCCTGCCAGACCTCAGTGTAGCCCTAGCATGGCCCCCCCACTCCTAGGAAAGAAACATTGCCTTCCCAATGGTGCAACTGTGCACAAGGCTTTATTGGGACCCCTTGGTTGACAGGGGGCCACAGTTGCAATGGACCTTGTCTGCAGTCTGCTTCCCTCGGGAGCCCTCAGCAGCTCACAGGCCCTGGAGAGCTGCAATGACACAGGAATTGCTGTGAGGATTTGTCCCAGCCAGGTGTTCACCCTGCCACCCCAGAGCTGTCAACTCCTGGTCTGGCAGCCCCTTGAGCCAGGATTTTGCTGCGCTGCTCTTGGGCCTCTGACCTGTGCCCAGAACCATGGTTTCAGCCCTGCTTCAACCTACCTCCTCCCAGGAGTATCCTCATTTCCAGTTTCTCTTGCCACTTTTTCCAGGACATAATTAGGTGTGGCTTTGAAGTTACCCCTCTTCTATATGAGTGGCAGGGGCCCATAAGCCCTGCTCTGGTTTTCCTCCTGCCCCCACTTAATTTTTGCTGGTTTGGACTCTTCCACAAAAGCAACTCCTCTAATAGATATATCTCTTCCAGGGAAAAAATACAAGCAGTAGAAAGTTTGAATCAGGCCAGGCAAGGTATCTATGTCAGACTGTTGTTCCCAGCTCAGCGCTACCATCCTCTTTAGTTACTGTTTTGGGTACTCAAAGGGTACAACCTTATTTATTTCTCCAAATCAAAGCCACTTTTGGCCCCTAACTGAAGAGCTGCTAAGAGCTGCTGAGAGACCAATCACTCAGAAATGAGACGTAGCATTTTATCAGTTCAGCATGGTGGACTGTACATCCCCTTCACCCAGAGGCCTGGGAGTTTTGAATCTGATCTGTGCCTCAAACACATGCTGAGCTGTTTCAAAGGTTTCTTTTAAAAATCAAACAGCTTTTCTTTCTGCTAGAATTTTTTCCTGACAAACTTGTTTCCATAGAACTGTCTTCCCTTGAAAAGAAAATACTTGCCACTCCTTTTATCAAACTAACTGTACATTTTATGAGAAGGGCACATGGGTTACTACTATAGCTTGGATCTGAGATTTTGGTAAAGATCCCTTTCCATGCTTTGTACACTACAAGAATCCAGCCTAGGCCTCTTTGGAAAACTGCTCTCAGAAGCCATGTTCCTCATAATACAGATCAAGCCCTTGTAGACAAATGGGAAGGGTGTATAAACCTTGTGTTGCAAATATTCAGCTGCCCAGTGCACATCAACTGTTCATTCACAGAGGCACGCACCCACACAAAGACATTTACTGTTGGCAGCCTGGTCCAAGTGGAAGTGTTTTCTGCTATTAGAGATGCCATGTGTATTGCTTTCCTATCTTTCATCAGATTTACATATAACTATCCGTTTGCATTTTTTTCTAGTACTGTGTTTTGTACTGTTTATCTGCATGATTTATATAATTTATATTGCTTTTATATTGTTTGTACTCTACGTTAGTTATTGCAGAGCTCATAGTCTGCCTCACAGCTCAGCAGACTTTGTTGTTACAGCAATGAAAAGACTGCAAGGCATTTTAGATCCATACTAGAGCTGAAAAGGCTGACTCCTGTGTGAGCTGCGTTCAAGTTAAACACAGAGATTGTCACATCCCCTATAATCAGAACGACATTGAGAACCTTCCTAAGACACAAATGTATCTAAAATAAACCCCCAACATTATCCCCTCCAAACTGTACCATCTTGAACAGATCTTGAAAAATCCCCAAATCTTAAGGGATCCACTCCTGACTGAGGGTGTTTTTTTGACACTTTTTTGTTCTATTTTCAAAGCACTTCCTTTTCAGACAAGGCTTAGGCATGGAAGGCAGGGAAGGTTAAGCAGCAGTCCCCCAGCAATGTCCCAGTTTTGCACTTTCATGCACAGTTCAGGTTCCCCTAGGAATTAGGTCCTGCTCACCAACACCCTCCCCACCTCTGTGCAAAAAGCTGCTCCTTCTCTACAGCCTGCCACCCCCAAAGGCTTGAGGACAGCCTAAGCCCTGTCTTTGGCTGGTGAGCTGGAGTGATTCTGCTATCAGGGGATACTCAAAAGCAGCCCCCAGAGAAAACCATGCACTGATGCACAGGTTGAGAGATCTGTGCCTGAATGTTGCCCACTCTCTTGTCGGGTGGGGGACCTCAGGGCTTCTGCAGAGCATACCTGAAGTGAAAGGTTTACACTTAGACTGTTAAAGGCAGAGGAAGAAACTGATCAGCAGGCACTGACTACCTAGGTGTTTCAGTTCATGAACATGGTTGTTAAGATATCCTGAAGGGAAGAAGAAACGCTGAAATCTCACCTTTCTTGGTTAGTGCTCTAACACCTAAAATGTTATATAAAAGTAGAGTGCACATTTCTTTTCTTAAATTATGGTACTGCTTACTTCAGTATTCCTTTACTTATATCTCCTTAGTTTTTCAGGGTTTTTCCACTTACAAGCCAGATTTGATACTCCTCAAATTTGTTGCATGTTTGCTTCCTTCCTGTAGTTAATACCAGGTTGGTTGAAGAGTAGTTAGCTACTGTAATGCCCATTCTACTTTTCTCACCCAGTGATCTCCAGCTTTGTTGCTGTTCTGTTCTGCATATATAGGGTATTTCAGTTACTAAAGGCTTATTTTCACTTGATGGATAACTTGGATTAAAGTTACGAAAGGATTAGAATAATTATCCCAGGGTAACTATGTTTATGGGCTGCAGAATTGCTGCAATGGTTTATTTAAAACTGTTTTCAAAATGGATCATCTTAAACCAGATGTGGCACTTTTATCCTGGAACAAGAGTATTCACAGATGAATTATTCAGGGACTGTGGTTCTGGAAAAAACTATACTTGAGTAAATATTTCTGAGAAGCTCATATTTAAAAAGGTTTTTCTGCTGATGTTCTCCACAATTCACTCGTCATTTACAACATTTAGTGTAACAGTAATTTGGAAGCAGAGGTGAAAAGAACCACAAATCTCACTTGATGTGCCAGGTGGGTTTTTTTCCTGAAAGCAGCTTAGATGTTCCTTTGTAGCCATTAAAAGTTTATTAAAATGCATGAGAGACATCCATTTTAAACCACTAAAAGTCTATTAGTATTACATATCAAATGAGAGTTATATCCACACATTCCCCTCCCCCTCCAAAGCCTCCAAACACCAAAGAAAGCACAGTTTAATGTAGAAATTTAGAAAGGGCAGGAGAATTTTTTTTTATACTGTGCTAACCGAGTAATTGATTAACCTACTAAAAAGCGGATCAATAATGAGATGTTCTGCCTAGAAATCCAGCTGGTTCCAAACAATACTGGCATAGCTCTGTGACATCATGGTGCAGCTGACATTTCCTGATCTTGCATACTTTGACAGCGAATTGTATGCCTTCACATAACAATTCTGAGGGAAGAATGGAAATAACTTATAAATATTTGAAGGGTAGTGACAATAAGGAGGAAGAATCATTTAGAATAAACACAGTGATACAGCTAGAGTTCATAGGATGAAATTAAGCAAAAGATAAAATGTGGGTGGACTGTCACCAGAAAATTCCTATTCATATGTTGCTAAGCTATATTTAGATACAAAATAATTTCCAAAGAGAACTGGGGTTAATGCTCTTACTGGTATATTTTCATGCTGGTCTATGCACAGCTGTATTCACATATGACGCTAATATAGCATTGACAGAGAGGAGATTATTTGTTCAGTACTTGAATGTTTGTCTAGTTTACCCATGAGGCCTTCTTGTTTCAGTTACATACAGGGAAACTGATATAGAGTGAGTTTCACAAATGTATAGAATATGAAGAAATGAACAAGCATCAACTGATGTCCTAAAACAATATTCATTCCTGACTGCAGTTTTTATAGATGTTACTCTTTTCTTTGTAGTCAGCTCTAGTTGTGTTCTAGCTTTTCACCCCCCCAGGAGACTTCTTGCTGCAGGATCCTCACAAAATTAGGTCTTTCTTTTTCAAGGTGTGTGCAATGTTAGTACATCTGTGTAATTCTTGTGGTGCAGCTCAGCAGGCTTTTGCCAAGTAGTAGCTTTCAAGATAACTCCCTATTGGTCTCCTCTGGAAGCAATTGATTAGTAGCTTGACTTTAAAACAAAATATTTTTCCAAAGTATTTTCTCCTTGAAAAAGCTTTTTCATAGCTTGCAACCATTTTAATTCTCCTGTAAGTTATATCACATATATTTTTGGAGGAAAATAATTATCTTTCTGATACTGGAAGTTAATATGTGCTGATCTCAGCCAGCAGAGCCAAAGGTGTCTATGAAAACATGCCAGGTAGATAAGCTGCTTTGCTGTTAAAGATGAATCATTACTTGTTTGCATTTATTTTGCTCATCTCCTAAAATTGTACCCTTGAAAGATTAAGAAGAAATAAACTAGGTTTTAAAAATATATTCTCCGTCTTTATCACATCTTCTGGAATTGTACTGCAGAACTTAATCCTTCCTTGCAGGAGGAGCTTCATTTTCATGATATCCTCAGTATTGCAGCACATTATTTCAGATGGTCTTCTACAGGTAGAAGCTGTGAATGAAATTCTCAGTATAGACATTAATCTGCTTCTGCAGAGTTCATCTGCAAGGTTAGGAAATATTAACAACTTTGTCCATTGAAATAGCATGAACCTTTAACAGAGCAAGATAAACCATAATATTAATCATCAAAAGTCTCCTCTACATTTGAAAATGCTGTGGTTTCTTCTACATATGATATTAGACAAGGGAACACTGTAAACAAGTGCAGAATAACTTGATATTACATTTACAGTAAATTGGAAATGTTTGGAAACATCACATCAATTCTGCTTTCTAATTGGGTCTCAATCACATTTTTCCTAATTTTTTAAGATACATTTTGGTATATATCATCCATCAAGAAAAGAAAAAAATAGCTGATGAACATAATTCCTGATGTTTTGTCTTGCTACTGTTACATATGTGAGTGGTGACATATTCCGGTAACCAATTTATTGAACGGTGTTGTTTGTTTTAAAATTAAGAAGAAAAAAGTCACGTTGCTCATATGAAATTGTATAGTTTCTGTATTAAAGTTTAAGAAATGTACTGAATATGCTGTTGCAGATTTACGATGTCCAGCTGTTTCTGTGGTGTGCTATTACTGCAGAGAAAGGAAGGAACCAAACATGATAATCTTCTGCAAAAACTTTGAACATTTAGATTGCAAACTATATTGTTATGATTGTAATGTCTGTATTAATTAAACTAAGGGTTAGTCATTTTTGATAAAGGTTAAAGTCCTTCATCTGCAATTTCAAAATGCTCAGTTTCAACCTGTTGTAGCTTAGATGGAAAGGGAACACATAGTTTGGGGCATATAGCTAGGGAATACTCATTACAAAAATGAGCCTGCTTTGGAAATTTAGTACAGGTATATTACACATCTGTCCTTCTTTCACAATCTGAGATTTGACATTCAAATCAAAACATCCTGAAAATGGACTTCACATAGTGTTTCAACGCACGTAGACTGGAGCCACTTGTGTGTATAAAACCGCTTAGTATTAATGTGTGTCTGAATTCTTGAATTACACAAGCAGGAAGCTTGCTTTTTGCTTGGATTAGAATCTCTGAAACTAGTTCTGTCCAGGATAATGCACAAACTTTAATGTTATCATAGTTTTCCATGGGCTTTAGCAAAGATTAATGGCAACTTGTCATCTGCTCCAAATTCACATGCATTTGATCAGAACAGCTCTGTACTAGTAATTACAATGAAATTCTCTGTTAAGTCTGCCCTTAGTACATTTCTGTAGATATTGCCAAAAGATGTCTACTGAAAATAGGTGCTTATCTGCAGAGAGTTTTGGAAATTTCCGTAACTTTTTATTTGTAGTTTTAAGCTTGTTTGTATATCTCTGAATGTTACAATTTCCTGCCCTCTGGCTTGTAAATTATCTGTAAAAACACGTATTAATAAATCCTTGTATTTTCCCTCTAGATAAATAAGAGTTTTGAACTTGTTTACTGTAAAAGTCCAGACTATTTCTAATTAAATTGTAAATCCTGTATTTCATACTTTGCTATATTTACATCACATTTTTGAATTCAACTCTCAGGCACCATTTATCCTGACAAAAATTAATTTTAATTTTAAAACAGGACTATGAATGTTAAAAAAAAAAATCAGAAGTCCTGTAAAAAAAAGTCAGTTTCCAAATTAGGAAGTATTTGTGTAGTTCTTGTGTATCTGTGACAGGGAACAACAAAATAATCAGGAA
>NW_010127299.1:0-30858 GCF_000699245.1 Pterocles gutturalis | reverse complement strand
GACCCCAGCCTCAATTACCAACCCAGGATTCGACCTTAGGTTTAGGACTGAGACCCAAAGTGGCCAATGACGTATTCCAAACCGTGCATGTCACACCCACTGTATAGATGAGGATCTCACCAGAAGTTTTCTCTCACTTTTTACATAGGCTCGTGGTCTCTTCGGGCTCTTACCTTTTCCAGGATGACAGTTTTGGGATTGTTAGCCAGGAAGGGTCTAGGACTTGGTCACTGGGTGGTGAGCAGCTTCACGAGGTATCAGTAATGTGTATGTTTGTGTATTTGTATATTGCTGCTATTTTTGTTATAATTGTTATAATTATTATTCTTTTCATATTTATTGTAGTTTAGTTATTAAATTGTTCTTATCTCAAACCACGAGTCTTTTTTCCCTTTACCCCTTTATTTCTCTCCCCCATTCCTGGGAGCGGGGTGAGTGAACGGCTGGGCTTAAACCATGACAACACTCCAGGAAAAGCTGGACTAGCCAGGGATTGCCACAGCAAATGTAATTTAGGAGAACGGTCATTTTTGTGTTGAGAAGAACCCTTTCCTGAGTTTAATCTGGAATGAGAAAGTACAAATGAAGTCTTCTGAAGCCCTCTTCTGACACACTCATCTGGTGCTGAGTTGATGCTGGGCCAAATATTTTCCCTTCTCTGGGGAAGAAGAACTGGAAGTGACAGTGACAGTCAGGTATTTCAGAGAAAGGGGGTTTATACATTTTGGGTTTTTTTAGTCTGTGCAAAACCTATTTTATCATGAGAAGCTGTCCTTCACCACTGGAATAAAGACATTTATTATTATCAGTTTAGATAATTATTATAATACAGATGAGAGAGTTGTAATAGTATAGATAACTTGAATCTTTTGCTCTTTTGTATTTTTGTGGGCAGTACGGCCTTCCGCAGTCCGTACATAATGTGATACTATGAAGCTGATTTCCAGTGAAACCACTAGTTTCAAGACTTTCTTTTAGGTTATTCTGGTTTTGTTTGTCCTAACTAATTAGTAGCCAGCTTCTTATAATGAGATTTTTGTCAGAATAGTACCCGTTTATTCTTTAGTACTCCTCCAGCAGTGGAAGAAAGCTGCTTAGACTAGCTTTTTAGTGCAAAAGGGGTCAATACTTGCTTTGATAAGAAGAAGAATCTAGACCAAATATCTTATTACTGCTCCCTTGTCTGGATGTTCTTTTCTGATGTTATTTGCTCTGTTCCATTTTGGTAGTTACATTTATGTCTTGGTCTGCCTGGACAGAACAATACAATTTGATGAAATACCAACTGCAGACATAAAGTCTACCTAAATCTTATTCTAAATCTTTACACTGGAAACTGTAAAATACTATACCATATTTATAAAAGTAGTTTCAACCCCAAAGGGAAGGAAGTTAGGGAGAAAACTTGCTGTATGAATTCTTTGACGCATCTTTTTCAGGGGCCACCAGGCCTGTGCCATCATGCAAACAAACCAAAACAAAATAATCTCCAAACCCAGTTCTATCCCACAGTATTTATGAATTGTTGAAGTTTTTTTCTTTGTAAATAAACAGTTCAATGCCAAAAATTTTTTTTTTTTTTTAGTGTGGCAGGCAGCTATCTTCAAACTTTTGATACCTGCAGAGTTAGTCATTGCTCAAAATATTCACTAAAAATGAGTACAAACAAACAAACAAAAAGTACTATTATCTATTTGACTATTTCCTATTGGTTTTCTTATGTTACCAGAATGACTGCATATTTAAAGCTGATTTTGCTGGTTGTTGACTGAGACCATCTAACAAACAACAATAAAAGAGATCTTAGCTTCTAGTTGCCAGTCTTGCATTCCTCTCAGAGCTCCAACTGCTGCAACTGACAGTTTCCTTTAGCATTTTTGCTTTTGTTAAATAATGTAAATTTCTAGCTTTACAGGAGAAAATATAACCTGATTGCAAGGATGGAAAACTGATACCCAAACTGGTTATCCCCATGCTAATTTAATATGTTACATTTTGGCAAGGAAGAAGGGATTAAGAGAGTTCTGATTCATGGTCTTGAGCACATAGTTGTCAGTGTTTAATAACAGAGCATGAGAAATGAAGAGTCTTCCATATTTCTGTATGTATTTTCCAAACAAGATTTTGTAATGGAATATTTTTCCAGATGAAACTGCTGCTTAGCCAAAACCAAATTTTGTGTGGGATTGTGTTAACGTAGGCTAATTGGCAGTTTGCCCAATTTCCTTACTTGATTTCTGTGTATCAGAACTGATACTTAATACTGATTTCAACAGCCCCATCTGAAACCCGTCGGTGCACAGTTGATCTGACAGCTCACTGAGCATGGAGTTTGATGGTATAGTCACACATGTGACTCAGAGAACAGAAAGCTGAGATTAGCATGTAGTACAAAAGATTAATATGACTTTTCTCCCATTTAAAAGGACAGTGGGTCTTCGGAATAATCTCATAATCTTTCCTTAAGAGATCAGGAGATAATTCCATTGTATACTGTTTTTGATTTTTGTTTATGTTGAAGTTTATTCATAGAATTGTCTTAGTAGGTTTTAACTTCTATTTCTACTAAACAGATTTTCTGTGATAATTACCTGTTACTAAACTACCTTGTATTTAAAAGTAACGTAGCAAAAATGAGGATGCCTGTGTAGTCCTCTACTGCAGAACTACATCATCAGAATCTGATTATCCTCTGAGCTGGCCAATGGTGTAATAAGATTAATTTTTGCTAGTGAGATTTAAGATATTTAACCTCTTTTATTAATAAGAGGATCAAGAGTTTTATTACAACTGCTAAAGGTCTGAACCAGGATTTCTTGTAAATAATGCAGAATAGCCAGTCTCTACCAACCCCTGAAACTGAAAGATGCTGAATTCTCATTTCTGGAACATATTATACCTCAGGGAACCTGTGATATGTTCTCACACTGTCATCATGAGATAACAAAAATAAAAATAATGTAACTAAGTCTTAAGTCCTACCCCCATCCTTTCTCCCTCCCTAGTTTTTGATCTTTTTGCTATAATTGCTAGTTTTTATTAAATATCTGTGACAAAATGCAAAACCAGTGAATGTATTTGAGAAGAAAATAGAATATGTGTCACTGAGTTACAGTCTAACAAACTGGATAACAAACTTGCATAATTTTTTAAATACTAAGTTTCAGTTTGGAAATTTTGAACTGGGAAAATTCTTTCCACAGCTATTGAAAAAAAAAAACCACTCTCCTGGGTTCTGATATTAGTTTTGCACTTAATTAGATATGTTAATGGACTGGGGTGGTCAGTGAGCTATCTGAAATATATTCCAGATGCCAGGAAGAAAAATTGTGTTGTAGTCTGTCTTTAGATGCTGACAATGAGATACTATTGTCTGTCTCCTGCTGAGTATGTATGTGCGTAGATAGGAAGAGGGAGAGGAGAAAATTTGGCCATATTGTTATTTTCTTTAGTTTTGCTATGCTTTGCTTTTTCTGTTTTTATAGGAGGCTTATTCACGTCTGTGCTTCCAACAGTGCTTTCAGCATCCCTACAGGCAGCTGCCTGCTACTACTTATTTCTGTAGTAGGTCTCTTTTGTCTTGCGTGCTGTCTGTTTCTGAATCTGTACCCCTCCAGTGCAATGGCATACCTACTGTTAGTTGAAACCTCATGATTAAGCATTTTGTTGCATCAGCACAGCTAGAAGTCCAACCTCAGCTATTAATGACAGCTCACTTAGCAACAGTGTTACTTGACACAAATGCTATAAAAATGTTAAAGAAATGCTGGATTTAAATAAATTTTTGTAGTTTATTCACTCTCTTATTATCAAATAATGTTTTTGCTTGTTTTTAATACTTTTATGTAAATTGTTTGATGGCTTAAATACTGAAATATATCCAAATATGTTTTATATATATATACTTGATATATATCTCAGTAAGCACATACACTTGATGTAAAACTGCATGTGTTTAAAATTAAAGTAAAAAGATGAGACAATTTTATATTTATTGATAATTAATTTAAACTATTACAAGACCAGTACCATCACTATGCTAATAGATATTTGACACAGGAACCATTTGCTTACCCAGTAGTAGTGGTTTAGTCTTTGAAGGCATTCTTGCATTTCACTTTCACCCTTCAGTTTGAAAATAGTTTTCCTCAAAATGTGTTATCACCATTTTTCATGCCTTTGCTCCATAACTACTTTGTAAACCATAAGCAACAATTGAACAGAGGCTTTTCCTGTAGTCTCTGTAGAGGATTGGTCTTGTGGTGCGTTTTCATACTTCCAGTGGCTGGTTGGTGAGTTACATATTGATGTTTATGTCATACTGTGCTTTACCTACCCTGTATGAATGTTCTGAGGCTGAATGCTAGAAGCCATGATAAAACTCTGTCATATCAAAACTGCTTCATAGAAGTTGACGTTTTGATGAGAAAGTTTCTGTGAACAAAAGCATAGTAAGCCATTACAGAATAACTAGTAAACTGGGAGTAAAGTTACCTACCTGGGAAATGAGAGTCTAGTCCTTATTCTGCCTAAAGGAAAGCAAAGACGTAAACCTGAATATCTCCTTGAGGAGACCTTCTTGTCTCAGTGAATGCTGAGGGCACTGGAAATAAGCTAATTCAGCTCTTCTTTCAGCTTACTCCACAAAATAGGCTGACTTTATAACCTTCTAGTACTCCAGTAAATTCCTGTTCCAATCAGAGTGAGCTAAACAGAGTGGAAGAACTTGAGGAAAGGGGCTTGCATTACACTTGGTACCTGTGTACTTCCCTCAGACTGGGAGAGTGGGGTGAGCACGACACTGCACTGATCACCCTAAGCAACTTCCAGGTGAGACATCAGCTTGCACACTTGCACGTCTTTACATCCTGACTCCCTGGGCAGTAGGGATATATTCTGTTTCTGGCCTTGAACTGGCAGAAGCATGTCAGGTGCTTGAGCTTGGATTTCCCATCACGTTATTGCAGCGTTTTCTGGATAATGGACTGTTTTGCTAGGGATCAAAGGAGAGGAGAGTTCATGATCAAGACATAGCATGTGTGTCGTAATGACTTTGTCCTTCTTGCTGTCCAAATACTGTGGGATGTTTTAAGCCAATAAGATTGTATGACTAAGCATTGGAAAATTTCGGAATAGAAGACTTGTAAAGCTAATAAATAATTCAGTTAACTAAAGGAAACACATTTTTTCCCTGGTAGTATTCTCCAAAGTCATACTGGGAGAATGTAGCAGCCAAACTTCCTCTAAGTTCAAGGATATTCAGGACTAGGATTTGGTTTCTCATGGCCTCTGCATAGATAAGAATGTGTTGTCAAATAAATCACTGAAGTGTCTACTTTGTCAGTTTTGTCGGTGAAGTTGCTGGAGCAGTAAAGCAAAGCACTTTGGAGATGTACAGAATGTGAATAAGGATTAAAAAAAATCTTCATCAAAGGAGGGAAGGCTGAAGCAGGAAGCAACAAAAGCCTGTTTATTTAGCGTATATGACCTTTACCAGTGTTTTACTAGAATGTGACAAAACCAGATGATATCTCAACTGAATTTATTTTTAAAAGTGTAAATTTACAGCAAGAGGAATTAAATGAACGTACAAAGAAACTAAATGCCCACCAGGTTATACTGGATTGTCTATATGGATTAAAACTGAATTTTGTGAAGCACTTTTTTTTTTTCCCCCAAATGTGTGTATACTCACATGCAATGATTCCTACTCTTGAAAAGTTATGGTAGCTATTTTCTTTACTCTTTTTCTATTCTTTAATTAGTGCTATTAACTGAGCATTCCTGTTTTTGTGATTTTTATTGTCCTTAAGCCAAGATCTTGAGTCCCTACAACTATATTTTAAAAGAATCTTGGGACATATATGTTGAATATATAAGCTTTAACTGATGTAATTGAAACAGTAACTCAGCCAAAATTCCTGTTAATTCCACCAGGAAGAAGGATCCAGCCATTAAAATCAAAGTAAAGATTTTAATGAGAAATACCAAGGCAAGCCCGGAATGATTTATGTTCACAGCAATGATGAATTATATATCAAATTAAATTATTTGATTCACATCAGGTATTTTATTTAAAGTACATTTCTCATAAGTAAATATTTCTCCTGAAACAGGGTGGATTTTTCAGCAGCTTGCCTGGAGTTAAACCCATAGCTGTCAAAAACTTCGAGAAATTAGCTACTAACTTTGTTAACAAGTAAGTCAAGGTGAAGAGGGTTTGGAAATCCTTCTGATTTCAGGTTGAAAATCGGTTATACAGGAGCATATGAATTGTGGCAGATGTAGATGGATTGGTTTTAGATACTAAACTCCATTTCCCTGTTCTGTAGTTGTTGCCTGATTCATGACCGTTGAGTTCCCAATAAGACTGTCAGAGCACTAAATCTTTTTCAGACAGACTTTAAAAAAGCCCCAACAAAAAACTAGGAGAAAACTGGAGATAGATTTAAGGGGTTTTTTTGACCTACTTGGTATTGTCTTTTTGCAGAGATTTGGGTAGTAACAAAAGCATAAGAATTTATCTTTTAAAGCATCAAAACCAATGAAAAACTGAATATTTGTGAAATCTCTTTTTCAGCACTTTTCTTTTTGTTTGGACACAGCTTGTGGCTCCCTCATTTCTTGAATCCATGTTTTTCAGAGTAGTGGCTCCTGTCAGTCACTCAATGATTCTATGTCTGGGCATGCTGATATGTAACAGTGGGCAGCTGGTATGGAAATGGCCAAAGCAGGAAGGAGGTCCGAGCTGCATTTTTAAAAATAACAACAAAAAATGTGTAAAAGTTAAGATTCTCCTAAAAGCAAGGCTCGTTTTGGGCTAGCCCTTTTCTGTACTTGCCCTTGAGTCCTATGAATAGTAAGCATTAGAAAAATGTAGTAAGTAAACATTATGACTACCAAAATAACATGCATTTAGTTGAAGAATTTTTAGAGGAGTAGATGATATTGCTTTATATATTGAAATTGAGAACACGGTTTTGTCAAATTACTGTGAAGCATTTGTTAACATTTGGCTTATTTGCTAGGTGACATTGCTGCCTTTCTAGTACAGACAAAGCTAACTGAAATCTTTGTCATGCTCTTTTCATGTTGTAGAATTACACATTTGTAAACAATATTAATTATATTTCCAGCAACCAATTGTTCATTTTTGCATTAGGGGAAAAAAAAACCAGCAGCAAAACAAAACTTGACATGATATAAATCCCATTAAAATTTCAAGGAAGGAAGCCCATATTTATTTCCTTATACAAATAAGTACTGCAGGAAGAGATTTAAGTTCTGCTGACTACTTTTCAGGGCAGAGTGCGAGGAAAAAATCAGTAAACCCCACTAGAATTACCTATTTTTTTTTTCAAAAAAGTAGAAGCTTGTGACCCTCTTTCCTAATTCTGCATTTTCCTAATTCTGAATCTTTCCCTTATAGATTTTGACTTTTTTTTTTTTTTTTTTTTAAATCGGGAAAGTACATCTTTTTATTGCAAAAATAGATATTCAGTAACGACTTGATTATGACTTATTTTGGAAAAGCAGCTTAATGCATTTAATTATCTACACATTCCCAGTGATCTTAACTTGTTGGCTACCTTCTTGCATGATGAAGCTTATGCGATGCCAGTGTTTTTATCAGAGGACTCCCCTATGAATAATAGCATCAGGTAGCAGTGAAAAGTTATACAGCCAATAAAAAGGACGAATGTCGATTTTACAGGTCATAGACAATCTGCTCTTTTGCCTTTTTCTTGGTCAGTGTGGGAAAGGTGTGAGGTGTTGCAGAAAGCCCCTTGACCTCTTTGGGAGAATCAGGAAAGGAAACAAACCGAGAGTGGCTTTGTAAAACCAGACCAGCAGCACTAATTGGTCAGGATAGCTGTCATTAAATAAACTAGATAGTGGTGAAAATCTAGTCTTCAGTGCATTCAGTCTTCTGCATGAGAATAACTAACTGCAGCATAGGAAACCAATCTGGTCTGGGATAGTTGGACTTTTTCTGCTAGGTTATTTTTCCAGTTACCTTTATCTCATTTTACAGTCCATAGTGTGGAAAATTCTTAGAGTTCATAGTTGGGGAACTTGCAAGAGAAGCTACATTTTGGGCAGAAATTTGCTGACTTGAAATGAGAAGAAGGAAAAGCTTGGGGCCATACAGGAATATAAAGTTATTACAAATCTTCTGCTTTAATTTACAGCAAATTGAAATAAAATTTAACCACATTTACTGTTATGCAGACATTATGTTTAACAAATACGAGTGAGATTCTAGATCATGGTATATATTTATGCTATGAATGATGACTAGGTAGGAAACCACACACACAGTAAATCATGTGTTTAAATAGTTTTTGCTGATACATTTTATTGATAGAAAATGATTTATATAAATACATGAATACATGTGAGTTGCCTGTGGTATTTTCACTTCTATTTTAAAAAAAAATCCTAGTAAGAGGACAAGTAACTTCCTGTAAACAAGGAGATTCTTATTTGCTACCTTATTTAATGATGCTGTGGCCCGTGGAGGTGCTGATTTCTTCTTTGTCCCTGTGATGCCATTTTCTCCTTGATGTAGTATTTTTGAGACACCAGCATTTTTTTTTTTTTCAAGGGCTTAAATAGGAGTCAGCTGTTTAACACAATTTCTAGGAAGAAATGGATCCTATAATAACTGATATAGGTCTAAGTTTATTTTAAAATGTTGGGAAAATGTATTAATAACTGGAAGCAAATTACATATTAAAAATTGTGTCACATTGTTAGTTTCTCTTCTGTGCAGTGAGAGAGAGGTGAAAGTCCTTGGAATAAATACTGCAATTAGGTCTTTGTAGGAGCACCCTGAATATCTTTTCCAAGAAGGAATTGCATTCCTGAAGCAAGGGTGTGTGGTGTGTTCACCCTGGCCAGAAACTACACAGCTGCTTGCTCACTTGCCCTACTCCATCCTTCCCCCTTCAGGACAGGGGGGAGACGAAGAAGAACAAAACTCAGAAAACTTAGGAGCCGAGATAAAGACAGTTTAATAAGTGAAGGAAAGAGGGGAAAAAATTCAGCATTTCATTCACCACCTTCCACAAGCAGGTGATGCCCAGCCAGTCTGAGCAATGGCCGCCTTCGAAAGCCCATCCACCTGTCCCCTTCTTCCTCCTCACACCAGTTTTACTGCTGAGCATATCTGACATTATGGTGTATGGAATATCCCTTTTGCCAGTCTGGGTCAGGTGTCCCAGCTGTGCCGCCCCCTTGCAAGCTTTTCCTTACTTCCAGCCTTCTTGCTACTAATGTGTCCTGGGTTAAGCTGAGACAGAGTTAACTTTCTTCATAATAGCTAGCAAGAGGCTGTGTTTTGGATTTGTGCTCAGAAGAAAGCTGATAAACAGTGATGTTTATGCGGTTGCCAAGGTCTTTCAGCTTCTCTGGCTGTCTGCAAACAGGTGAAGCTGGGAGGGAGCACAGCCCCAGTTACTAGCCCAGGATTGATTTTAGGTTCGGGATTGAGGCTCAGAGTGGCCGATAATCTATTCCATAACATACACGTCATGCCCAGTATATAGGTGAGGACCCTCTGGAAGATGGGCCCCTTTTGGTTCTGGATCTCATTGCCATTTATAGTGGCAGAGAGTACTATAATGACTAGGGTACCCTTGGAAAACTAATCTTCTTTGACTACCAGCGCTATTTTGATTGTTTTGTAACAGCCTGATAGTTTATTGCAAGCAGGAGTCATGATGCTACTGACTCATTCATGTTTAGGGGTAAAGTGACTACAAATTATTTTTTCCTTTTTAAAGGTGAGAAAGGTACAAAAGTAACTGCTCTTTGTTATATAGTATTCCTGTGTTTGGCTCTATTTCTGATTGTATTTAATTAATTAACTTATAGATTAGACATGCATTGTGGATGTACAGTATATTTCACATCTTTGCAAACCAAGACCTACACAATATGTCAAGACTTTTTTGAGTTGAAAACTTAGTTTTATTTTTGATAAAAAGCAGAAGTTTGTAGAAGATATTAATTCTAAAACATCTGCTTCCTCTCATAGATACATTAGTGCCAACTGATTTCTATAATTATATATTATGGTTCATAATTAATGCTGCCAAAATGATTATATGATTTAAAGTATATTAATTATGAATGGCTTCTGCTCTTTAGAGAACTTATTTTTTCCTTCTATGCATATTTAGGTAGGTTTTATCTATGATTAAGTCCAGTCCACATTTCCTCAGCACATTTTGTGTGTATTGAACTCCAGAAAATCTGCAGCAATCAGAGCAACTGCACAGAAAGCAGTTTGCAGTGCTTTAATTCTGAATTTGTTTGCATGTGTATGAGAAGCTGGGGGTGTAAACATTTGCAGTGGTGCTGAGAATTGGCTAATGTGAATTTTAAGCCCAGATGTTCTTTTCTCTCACTGATAGACCAGATATTAGCCCACATATTTTAGCACATGAAAACTGCTTGGAAGTGCCAGCTCTGCCAGAGACAGTGTTGAAATGCTGGTAGTTTGCATATACTAGATATTTATGTGTGGCCAGTTTTGCATCCACTGCTCATCATGTGTATTACTTAGGTATGCAAACAGTTCTCTCAGATGAAAAACCTGTTTTTAATTCTCTGAGTAAAAGGATGTATATATTTGTGTATCAGGAGAGAAAAAATTGTGTGGTTTCTGAATCTATATGTTATGTATAATTTAGAGAGATTTTGCAGAAGCTTGTCTGTCTTGTTTCCCTCCATATTCAGAAAATTAATTTCAGAACATTATCTGGTGGAAAAGTTGTATGCCCAGTGTGGGCTTATTCAAGTGACATAGATTAGATAAAGGTTTAAGCATAAAAAAAAAAAAGGCAGAAAAATTGTTTAGTACTTCCTATTAGTTATAACTGGAATAAATTGGATCACAAAAAGAGCTTCAGACTGGTGTGGATAGGAGAAGACCATTTCAAACTTCTCCTCTACCTGTACAGACCACAAATTGTGCTGATGCTGGACCATCCAGGCATCTCAGATTGTACTTACACATCCATCAGCTGAAAAATAGGAAAGGACTAGACACCTCTAGCTGTGATGGACGAGCTTGTTGGAATTCCTGGACAATTTATGACCTTAGAGCAAAACGCTATATTCTTCTGTCAAGATTCTGGTGTCCAGGTGATAGTATGAAATTCACTCCAGTGCAATTAGCCTGCTAAGCATGCACATCATTGCCTCCATGCAGAAAAGTCAGTGAAGGTTGCAGGCCAGCCATTGCTGGAGTAGACACACTACCTGTGATGTAAACTCTCAATTAATGAGGCTGAAAGCAGGGAGGCCAGTAAGCTTGAAGATGCTGGCACGAGTGCAGTGGTACTGAAAGTTTTAATAGACGCCTTCAGCGGGCAGTGGATTAGAAGGTAAACACCACTTTTTGGGAGCCAGCTGGGGAGTGATCAGTATCATCTTTGACATAAATGTATAGGGATGGAAGATGTGCCGGGTGATGATGTCTGTTTCTGTGACATGGTGATGCATTTTTCCATGCTAGTTTGAATGAAACAGTCAGAATCCAGGGGGTGGAGACTCCCCTCTTGAGAGCTAGAATAGAATTTTAAATATTATGTGCCCATGTTTCAGATTTCACAGGTGACACCGCACAGAAGGTGGAAAGGTAATTCTGACTTTTCTCTTGTCTCCCATAAAATGTATTAAAAGACAGAAATCCCCCTAGCCGGAATGCACGCAGTGCCTTCCTATGCCAGGGAGCTAAGAGAGACCTTTGTTGCACTCGGCCTCAGCACAGAGAAATAAATAGGCTTGAGGTCTTCTCTGATGAAGGGCTTCTGATCACGGACTATCAGACCGGCAGCTGGTAGAAAGCTCGTGCAAACAAATTTGGCACAGACATTGTAATAATGAGACGGAGCCCCCTTTGAAGAGGATGTGTTTGGAGAGTCTTGTGGTGGGAACAGGGCACAGGAGTCAGTCAAGGAGTGCACTTTGTACTGCACTGTTGTGGGTGGCACATTATAGGGACTGTCCTGTACAGTGTGTTCTTGTGTCTTGAGCCTGGGGGCAAAGGCAGCTTACAGGCTGGATGTTGCTGATTCGGATCACTTGTCTTGATAATATTTAAGCCTGAATTTAGGCGTGTCGTGGGCCATTTAGATATTACCATTGAAGCTAACTGCAAACCTTCCACTCGGTACTGTGCAGGTCACCCTTTGAGTTTGATTTCAACTGTGTTATTTTTTTCTAAAGAGCCTATTTCTTTTTACGCATTCATAGGTCAAGCTTACATTTGCATAATTTTTGCAGGCAAAACTTTCTATGCATGGCTTCTATTTGGAACGTATACTGGCACAATGGCTCCAGGAGTCTGCGTTTTTCATAATAATCACTTCAGTGTGGATACGAAGGCTCCTTGCAGTATGTTATGTATAGAAATGCCTTGAGGTAACCTCACTGTAGGTAGCTGGGACAATTGAGCTAGTAGGTAAGGGTTAATATTATCAGACTGAGCGTTATATATTCACCAGTCTTATGAGACATCTGACAAGCTCTTGCTGCTTAGGCAGTTTTAAGTCAAGTGAGGACGGGTCAGATATTTGGCTCCCTAGGTTGAGCTGATCCTTGGTGTTGCTGAGTCGACATCTTCTGGTTCCCCATTTCTTTAGCATTTTAAACCTTTAAATATCAGTATTTTTCCTCTTGAGTCCTCATGCTGCTAACTGTCCCCGTATCCATACTTACACTTTTTTTCAGTGGTTTTGCACTTCTTACCTCACATGGCTTTTTATTCACTTCCTTTTGGTCACCTTAGCAGTTTTCTCAGCAGACTGGCCAAAGGTCACACAGCTATACTGCCCCAAGCTGGGCTTTGGATCATAGACAGCAGTAGCCCTTGTCTGAGGGTTGCATGTGAATGGTGTCCCCAGGTGCTTTCATTTTCTGACTTGTTTTTTATCTGAAGTCGTTTAAAAAATGTTAATATTTGCACTCATGGATGTAGCTACATCCCACTAAGATCAGATAGTATATAGAAACAGCCAAGACCAAATTTAGTGTCTTGGCAGTGTGTAAGTCTTTACAGAATTTAGAACAATAAAATAAAATGTCATTATAAAAGTCTATAAATAGTACTTAGGAATTTCATTGTGTTTTTCTGTTCAAGGATGTATACAAACATTAAATAACTAATCTCTGAATAAAGTATATTTAAAATAAAATATAAAACATATTCTAGTGTTCAGAAGCCAAAGAGCATTGTTCTTGTGAATAAGAATTTTATGGAGAAAATAATTTGAGAGAGATCTCCTCAGTAAATCAGATATTATTACTTTCATTATGTGTCATTTCCTGGCACATAGAAGATCCTATCATGGACTAAAATGTCACCTTTCTACACACTACGCAAGCAAAACCAAATAATGATCTGCCATCAAAGAATTTACAATCTAAGTATAAAATGTGGGATGATGGGCAACAAACTAAGATTTGGTGAGATGGATTAGACTACAGTGTAGGTATTGTCCTGCTACATGAACTGCCTAACTTCAATCTCGCTTTTCTCAGACATTAAACAAAAGAGGTTGTAAAGAAGGAATACATATGAATTTATTGAGAGAGTCTTGCAGCTATCTTTTTTATAAGATTCATGAATCCTAAGCAGAGAACCCATGGGAAGCCTGTATTCTGTTTAACAATGAAACCCAAGTGACTGAGACTGTTGCCTTTACTGCAAGACTGACATTTTTATTTCCATGCTGAAAGAAATGTCAAATTATCAGCAAAATAAATTCAATTTTATTGATATTTAGTTAAATTTTTGTAATTTAAAGCTGTGATTCTGCAGGTATTTAAACAGGTGTGTACCTTGGCTCATCTGAGCTACAGCCCCAAACAAAAGCTATTATGAGTCTCATATGAGAAAGTTTTGTGTAAATAATGCATGTTCTGTGTGCCCATATTTAATAACACAAAAACAGGGCTGCAAGGGACCTCAGGAAGTTGCGGAGTCAGTCTCGCTCCAGTACAAGTCTTGTTTTCAGTCATATCCAGCACACATTTTTCAGTCTATAAATAGGAGAGCTATGTGTATGTTATCTGTCGGTGCATATCTCACCTTCCTAACCACAGAGTTTTGAAATGTGTCGTTGAGTTTCATCCACTGCTTTAAAAATGGTGGGAAATAAAGAAGTAGAGATAACCTTGACAGGAGACCTCCCTTGTGTTTGTAGAAGGAGCTAATTCAGCTTTAGGTTAGTAATACAGTTTTCAAAGCAATTCAGATGTTACGTGAATGTTTCAATCCTTTACTTCTTCCTATTTTTCATCAACTCTTGAAAAAAAAATCTTTCTTTTTTCGAGCTCCATTTTTCTTTGGACCATTATGTAAATCCAAAAGCCATATTTACATTCAAGTCTGTGTAATGTCCTTTCCCTTGTTGGTTTCTAAACGTGTCCAGGATGTCTCAAAAACCTTAGTTTATTCTATCAAGTTTGACCAAGGTGTTTATGGATCAGATTGAAGAAGAAGGTTCTAGTGTATGAACTGAGAATTCTGTTTCTTTGGGATGTGGAGAGGGCATTTGGAAAGACTGGAGCAGAGATAGCAGAAATTAAGGTGGTTCTGCCTTCAAACAATAAAAGCTAAGCTACTGTGATGTATGACACTTCAGTCTTGCATAGATCACCTCCCTCTAGCTTTTGCTTCCAAAATAGTTTCTCATGTTAGTTGATCTTCCTCAGATTGTCCGACATTTACACTCTACTTCTTTTCTTTTCACTTACTTCCCAAGACACTTCTTAAATTCTGTCCTAGCATAATTTTTTTAGCTGAATAGCTGCAGAACAGGCTAAATATATGAAGAGAAGAGAAAATTTGCAAGACTTGAAGACTTTGAAATTTGTTTTGGTTTGTTTTTTCCCCTTAATGAACAGCCTATAATATTTTAAAATGTATTGCTAGGAAAATATGGATTTTTAAGATAGGTTAATAAAAATGTATCTTCTTTACAAAATCAAACTCTTGTGTGTTAAAATTTAGACTTTTTGTTATGCTGTTACACAGATTGGAGACTTTGAACAAAGAATGATTTGAAAATTAAAAGATGGGAGTTTTTTTTTTTCTCCTTGCATCTTTTCAGAATTTTGTTTTCTCGTTTTCTTTTGAAATTAAATTACAACATAATCCAGTTTTATTAAATACTCTGATTTCACCTATGCAGCTGTCCTGGGTTAAGCAGAGTGTTAATTTTTTTTTCCTCTTCTTCATAAATAGCTAGCAAGAGGCTGTGTTTTGGATTTATGCTCAGGAGAAGAGCTGATAAGAACGATGTTTTGTGCTGCTGCCAAGAACAGCAGACCAGGGAAGAAGGACGGCCGCTTGCTAGCATAGGATTTGCTCTTAGCTTAAGACTGAAACTCAGAACAGCCAATAATTTATTCCATATCATACACTCCATACCCAATATATAGGTGAGGACCCTTCCGGGAGAGCTCTTTCTTTGCTGCCCTTGGGCTTCAGATCATCTTGCTTCAGGCGTCTGCATTCTCTCTCCCAAGGCCTTTTGCCCCCCCACACACACTCTGGTCAGCTCTTGGTCTTGGACATTCGAATCGTTATCTCCATTCTGTGAATTTCGGGACCCTCCCTCTCCAGGAGGATCATTAGCTGGGGCCAGGTGGTCGTTCCACCCCCCCACTTCGGTCAGCTTTCAGTCCGGGATTCTGGGACTATCTCCGTTCCGTGAGTGCCTCCAGGAGCGGTGCACCCCCCCGTCTGGGGGAATCGTGAGTGTAATTCTGGGATTGTTAGCCAGCAACAGGCTGAGCCTTTGATCATCGAGTGGGGACGGCAGTTCATTGTGTGTCACTCATTCTTCCCCCCTCCTCCAGGATTGTTGGCCCGGAGCGGGCTGCGCCTTTGGTCATCGGGTGGGGGGGCAGTGTCACTGTGTATCACTCATTTGTATATTTGTATATAGTATTATTTTCAATATTATTGTAGTTTAGTTATTAAATTGTCCTTATCTCAACCCACGAGTCCTCTTTTCCATTTACCCCTTTAATTCCCTCCCCTATGATTGGGTGGGGGCGGGAACTGTGTGAGCGGGTGTGTGTGGTTTGTCCCCCAGCCAAGGGCTAACCCATCACAGCAGCCTATTTTGCAGAATTTCTGCACTAGTTCTACTTCCAGTAGATAGTGTTGAATAGGGACAAAGAGAACAAATTCCTCATCAGGAGAGGAAATAATGTTAAGCAAAGGCTTGTGCTGAATAGCCACCACTGAATGTACCAAATTAATTTCGATTTGTAGTTTTGGATATTCACAAGAACTGTGTTATAGTTCCTGCAAAAATAATTGCACTATAACTCTTATAGAATGAATTCCAAATAAAATAGAAAACTCAGAGAAGATGACAGGCACGCAGGACAAGCACTGCCAAACCAGTAAACCACAAGATGCTCTCTAGTAAACCAATTCAGCTCTCTAGATAGCAAAAATTTAATAGTTTGTCCAAAAAAATAAAGATACATTGTAATAGTAATGCACCATGTATACGATTTTGAAAAAATTTTGCAGTCCTGGCGCTGGCTGGTGTATCAGGTTCTGTGTTGAAAGGTCTTTGGATTTTGGTGCCACTTTTGTTAAGTTAGTTGCTGATGTGGAAAACAGATGACATATTTCACGTTATGTCACATATCTTTTGATATAAATTGTTCTGTGGTGGTTTGGGTGGTTTTTAATTTCACCTGCTGCCACTATTAGTGCTTTGGGACATGGTGAAAGATTTATAGGTTTGAGTTTCACATGAGTTAAAGTGATAAATAACATTTAGCACTCTCTGGAAAACTAAATACTTTAATACCTTCCTAAAATCTCTTTTATATCTTTTGCTTTCAGAGGTAAAATGAAGGGTACAGTCTAAGAAACTCACTCAAATCATGCAGTTGAATTAAGAAGTAAAGCATTGATGAAAACGCCCCACTCTACAGTTAAAAATAATAGAGCTTGGAAACATGAAATAACACATAATCTATTATAGTAGCTCTTAGAAATTAGAATGGTGAATTGGGATAGGTTGTAGATAGACATGAACTGGATGTGACTTTAATCCAGTACTCTAAAGTGTGTTGCAAATTAAGATAAACATCTACCTTTAATGTAAATCGTTGGTAAGGCCGTGTGTAGAATTATTAATACTGCAGAAGATCTTACAATTGTAACGTGTGTAGTGTGTGAATGCACTCAGATTGAAGCCCATAAATAGCTTTAAATAACAGAGTAATTTGAAGTGAAAATATGTTGCTGCCTGCATTCAGTATCATTGCAATTTTTGCAAAGAAGTCCTCTCCCCTTTATTTGTTAACATACATTTACTCATAAGCCCTGTTGCCTTCCAAATGTTTTTCAACAAATGATTAAGTGTTTGTAAATACATTTTTCTGAAAGAAAAATAATAAATTTGGTAATTTTATGCTGTTAGAAATGGAAGTAATAAGAGTTTGTGTGGAACTAGGCGGACAAAAACTTAGCTCTATGACTTACTCAGAAAGTGGTATTTTTTGTCATTCTGCGATTAGCTGGTGCTTAAAGAGCTCCCATGGTACCTCATGGTATCACAGAGAATACCCCATTCTGTCCTAATGGTAACATTTCTTGTAGGATTGCTTCCACATTTCACTAGAGTCTGCTCTTTGATAGCTGTGGGATACATCAAGAGAACCAGCACATTGTGGGTTTGTCCTGTGGAAGAGACTCGTGTCATGAACAACATTGTACAGATCCTATACGATTTTGTGGAGATGTAGGAGTGTGTCATATAAATGTTGAATCAAGGCAAAGTGAAAACTTTCTATTTATCTGATGTTCAATACCTCTCCTGACTTTCAGAAGAGCTGTAAAAATTAATGAACAGATTACTTCATAACAGTTATTCTGAGTTTGACCAGTTCTAGTGAATTTTTTCTCCATGGTTGCACAGTGACAAGCACAGTAAGGACCTCATTGATGATGGCTGTCTCTGTATCTTACCAAAATAGAGATGATAATGGTGATAAGCTGTAGTTGTACAGCACATATCTGAAAGGAAGAGAACAAACAGAGAGGATGCTGGATCTGCATGTCGCAAAGTAAATGTGAAAGCATACAGACTACTAAAAGAGAGGCAATGGCTCAGAATAAAACTCCCTATCACAGAAATGGAATTTCTGTGTTAACTAAATGAAAACTTTTAGCAAGCTGCAAGAGCCTCAAAAATATTGAAATGTACTGTCTCTGTTTCTTCCGTAATATTTAAAATTATCAGAAATACTTATCCTTGAAATGGAGTTCCTTAGAATGCTCAGCTCCTTGTAGTATTTTGAACCATTTAAAAGAGCACAGAAGTGCAGAGGCAGGAACCAGGGCAGACATCCAAAGGCACCATGAGTTTCAGTCATGGGACTTTTGACTTAAATATTCTTTGATCATTTTAAAGTCCGGACAGGAAAAATTGTGGAAATTGCTGGAGAAATGCTTTCTGTTTCCAGTAATATTCCATAAAAGGGAACACAGATATTTTTCTCTATTGTTTTAAAAAAGAGACCTTTTTGAGGTCAGCACGCTGATATATCATGAAACTGCTCTGTTGTGATGCTCAATGGCCTTAATGGTTCCTGTCATCTTTATTGCAGCAGTTTGTAGTCTGCAAAACAAATCATAAAGTTATCTAATTCCTGTAGAAATGATCTTTGAATAGAGCTTGGTAGCTTAAAAGAGGATTTTACTTGTTGTAGTAGTTACAAATAATGAATCTTTTATTTTATTTATTAATAAGAGATAAATCATTAAAAGTCCATATTAGCAGAACTGGTGCACAGAATAGAATAAGACCTATTATGTTTTCCTAGATCGATATTGAGGATGAATTTATATGGGATAGTTGGCAGAAAGTTTCAGTGCATTCTCTGTAAAAGAATGACTTCTCCATGTAGACAATATTGCTTATGCTGTCCTTTTCCAGCTTATAAATCACACCTGGACAACATGAGACTTCAGAAAATCAAAGGTCTTTGTACTTCCCTTTTGATTTTTGAAGTTATTTGTTAAGTCTGGCTGATTCTTGCAGACTTTTTTTCTGTGGAAAAGTTATAGGTATTTTTACTTCAAGAATTTTAGGTGGCCTTAGGTTTTTGCTGATACAAAAACCAGAATGGTTCCTGCAAATTGCAAAACATAAAATCATGATAAAATGTTTACCTCACTAGTACTGAAAGCAAACATCACCAAGATAAATTAACACATATATCTCTGAAACTCTCTGGAAATTGTGGTGATTGAAGGCTTTTTTCCTGGTCCTCCGTATGGAGGGCGCCCTCATGTAGCCAAATGGTTGGCCCATGATGACCAGAATTTAGAAAGATGGGAGTGGGAGGGAGCCAAAAGAAGACTAGAATTAACAAGGAATTAATGTGGTAGGACTGGAGTCAGTTAATAAACGCAATCTCAAAATAAGTGGTTGCACAGAAAGGTTCCACTTTTGTCGATTGGATCCCCAGTACTTATGCCTGCTCTCAAGGCATTTTAAAATGCAATTGAATATGTTTTCCACATAGATACCTTAGAAGGGGAAAACGTTGGTGTCTGGCAGAACATAATTGGGGATTAGAATGTTAATGAATTTCTCATTTTGCATTGTTAATGCATTTATTGAAAGATAGTTATTGATTTAATTATACTAACAAAACAAATTACATTAAAAATGCAGTCTAACTCAGTTTTGAACCTTGAAAATGGAAATAGGTTTTTCACCTTCAGAAAAGAGGAAAATCCTATTTCAAAGACAGGAAATCAGTTGGATTACGTCTAGAAATTTATTATGGATGCTTTTGAAATGCTCTTGGCATTGAAATTGCAGAGTGCTATTATTCTGCAATGTAATTATAATGGGCTTGATTGCATAATCTTACACATCCTAGTAATAACATTTGCAGAAGTAGATGTGGTCTAACTGAAATCCAGGCAGACTTAAAAATTTTCTGATAACACTCTCAAAGCCCTACAGTAAATTGTAAAGGAAGTACATTCACAGTGCTGCTTCATAATATAAGCACAGTTTGATACACCCATGGAATGTGAAGATTCGAGGTACATAATTTAAGGAATGACAAGATTGCATATTATATATTTTGTACATACAGCAGACATTCCAGTTATGAATGGACTTTTTTTTTTTGGTAATTTTTCTTCCCAGAGTTTGGGAGACAGCCTCCTAATAATGATTTCTGTTTGTTATAAAAGAGTTAAACTGCAGCTGTTCAACTTGCATATACTTTTAGTACTTAGGCTCATAAGTGGCAGTTGAGGAAGCAAAATTTCAGTGTTGAACTAGGGGCTAGTCCAGGACCTTGTTCCCCAGCTATTGAGTTTTTATTGCTGGCAGGCAATAAATAAAGTGGTCCTTCACTGCTTTATGTGAGTGTGCTGACAGGCAAGCTGGCTGCCACCCTTTGCCACTCAGCAGAATACACTGTCTTAACTTCTCAGAAGCCAAGGCCCTATAGCTTCATGTGGCCATGGAGCCATATGTTGTGCAGAGCTGTAGTAGGAACCTGTCCCTAAGGGCTTTTTCACAAATATGCCTGAAATTTGCTGATAGATCCAAACCATACTGTGCGGGGTGGACAAATAGACAAACTCACAGCATGACAGTAAAAGCTGTTCTCTAAGGAAGGTGAGTTAAAATTGGTTTAGGAAAATGTTAAAAATTAGGACTTTTGAAAAACCAATTATATGCAGATGAAAAATGCTTTAGCAACATGTATTTAATGTAGTTAATGCTTTCTTCTTCCTCCTTGATTTTCTTTTCCTTTTAATTATTTTTGTAGACTGATGTTATCATTTTCATTTGAAGAAGCTGGATAAGTTATAAAGATGTATGGATGCACAAAAAAAAAAAGTGCAAAAAGAAAGAGAAAATGAAACAAGTATCTCTACACAGTGCTTCTTCTGTTGTTCTTAATGGTAAATGAAGAAAAAAACAGGAAAATCTGAAAATGAGTATGTCAAATATTTTGAAACATCATGTTTTTAAACTGTCCTGTTGGCCCCAAATTGAAAAATGTGAATCATTGCATGGAAAAAACAGAAGTTTAAAGGAAAGATGGTAATGAATATTAAACACATTTTTAGCAGTAAAATGTCAAACTTGTAGCTTCACTTCGTCACAGGATGGTTATAAACAACAACCCTTCTTATTTCAGCAACACTACAGAAGTGTAATAACAGGGACTTCTGCATGCTGAGCAGAAAGTACACTCCAAAACTCTGGAAAGTATCATGCTTCTCAGGGCTCTTTTGTCTAGTTTTGAGTATCTCCAAAGATGGAGGTCACATAACCTCTCTGGGAAACCTAATATGTGTTTCAGGCTGTGACCGTTGCCCTTTGTCCCGCTACTGTGCACCTTCAAGAAGAATCTGGCTCCATCTCCCCTGTGTCCTCACAAGTGCTGAACACAGGGGAAGAAATACATACCTTGACCTGTGGGCTACACACTTGCTAATACATCCTGCTGGCTTAACACTGATAGCATCTCATGCTTTCAGACTACTGATGCTCCTAGAACTTATGCTTTTGAGAACTTGTCCTATTACCTAAGGCATGTAAAGGCTGAATTACAGCTTTAGCCAGTTTTTGTCTTTGGCCTATTCTGTTTTTCCTCATTTGTGGCTTCTTATAGAGAAACCAGCAGCTGCTATTGCTAGTGCTACACTGACAATTGCAGTTATTGACTGTGACAGAAGAAGCAGGTGCCCAAGCATTACTCGACTTCAGTTTTGTCCGCTTGAAGAAGGAACTGTTTAAAGAAAACACTTTGTGCAGCTCATCGTGATGTGCAAACCTGAGGCATATTATATTGTTGCATTTCACAGAAAAGCTTACTAAAGAGAAAAAAAAATCAGACCTACAGTAATACATGAAGTCCATTTCAGACTCTAATTTTTTTTTTTTTTTTTTTTTTTTGGGCTAAAATACTTCCAAAATCATCTTAGCTGTAGCTCTGGCTGCATGAGATAAGAAATAGTGCTGGGACAATCCTGTTTCTTCCTTTCAACCTACACATCTATACCTGTGAGTGAGGGCTTTGCTTGGCAAAATGAAACTTAATATATCTTGCTTATATTGCATATTTCCTTGAACAGTTTAATCAAATTGTCAAAGAAGGAAAGGATTTAAGGGCAGTATATAGAGGTCTCCAACTATATGTAATATACTCTGTAAGATGAAAACATGTGTTTTAAGGAAACAAATTCAGACATTTAATTCCAAAAATTGAAAATTACGAGTAAAAATCCTTCATATATATGTATTTTTTTAGTGTTTTGATGTCTGCATTCTCTGTGCTTATGATTAATATAATTTAGTGGAACTATTAATACTCCATTTTTTTAAAGAGTTTAGTGGAAGTGTGTGTATAAGATGCAACATATATTCTTGACTAAGCCTTTGCCTTTCTTACTTGTCCTACCCTAGAGTGTTTGTGTTCTTCATAAGCATTCAGAAACTATATTTAGTTATATTATTTTTCTAGTTAAGTATACTGAACAGTGACTGTAATTATTCTTTCACATACCTTCTCTGTTGCTTTGTTTTGGTCGGAATTATGACTAGAATTATGGAGTTTCTTATACCCGTAACCTGCTATTACAGAGAAACTGTTTCCCAAATAACACTGGGGTCAAAGCATGCAGTTGGCTTTCAAGGATATTCAGTTCCAAATTTGCTAAGTCTTCCGCAAAGGCACTTTGACTAAATGCGTACTGAGGAAATTTAGCATGAAGGGAGAATTTAATCTCTTTTCCAAGGTCTTGTATATTCCTTAGCTTCTGGAAAAAGAAGTGGATGAATCCTCCCAAGTGCAGGGCAGTATAAAGGCCATAACAGACCAATGCTAACTTCTAAGTCAAGATGTGAAATGGAGTGTTGACAGCACCATAGACTAGGGGATTATGCCTGCAACAATTTAGCAATTGCAAAATCCATATTTTTGGTTTGAATGTCATCAAGACTCATGACTATGTCTTGAGCATGAGCTGCTAAGGAAATACTCTTGAACTCACCCTGAGAATTGCATCCCCTTTGAGAAGCAAGACAAATGAAGTAAGGATGGTATTTGTATGATGTATATCTCAGTGAGAAGTGTTTCTCAATTCAAACAAACCATTGCCCATTTCTACAGTGGTCTTATTTACAGAATGATAATCTGAGACAGCTACAAATCTAGAGCTGTGATACTGACTTCCCCATCTAGTACACTCTTTTATGTTATTAAAAATAAAAAGCATCTCTAAAAAGCCATACGTGCTCAAGCTAGCAAAATGTTTGTTTTCAGGCTTCACTAACTCTGTAACAACTCTCCCCCCAAACCAACGCCCTTCACTGACAGAGATGGGGCTTCTAATTAAGCGTTTAACTGTAAACACGTGATCTTAAATCCTGGTATAAAAAAAAACTGTGTGATGCCCAAACATAATGATAGAACTGAGCTGTGGATAGGTCACGCATTTCTTAAGATTGTGTTTAGGAGTAAGAGTGGATGGAAATTGTTTCTCTATGTTGAGAAAACAAGATGAGAACTCTTGAAAATTATATTTTCAGGTATGATATTGTGACATGCAATTAGCTTTATCATAGATGCTCGAAGCTTTCTGTTTTGCAGGAATAGTATTCCATCTGAAGATAATTTATTGCTTAAACTTAAAAGGAAGGGAGGGGCATGGGAAAGTGGAAAATGGACTAGCTGAGCTAGCAGATGTTTCTTATACCTGTGTTCCTTGGAGCTCTTTTAATGGCATATGCAGACTTTTGTCTTGTTTTGGTTTTGCTTTGTGTATAGGAGTAAAAACAATTGAAAGGTTAACTAGAAGTAATTGTTCAGACCAGCTGAATACTATTCAACAAGAAAATTTAGACTTCAGGAGGGATTTAACCTGAAAAGACTTGATCAGACCATTTGTATAATTAGAAAATATAAAGTATTGAGTTTATAATGAAAATATTGCTTCTGATCCCAGAGAAAATAATTTCATTAACTTTTCATCCTTGTATCTGAGCCTGATATACTGAATAACTCAAATTAATTTTGGACAGTACTCATGTTTTGCATGGATATTTTTAGTATGTATGGCCTCTGTGTAATGAATTTATGATTACTTAGGGTATCCCGTAGGCTAATTACTCTCTTAAAACTGAGATGCTTGAGGCTTTGGTGTACTCCTTTCCCCCACCTCTTCTTAGCTGAGGGCACCATTTCAGAATACCTCTGTGTAGAAAAGAATCTGATGTGGTACTATTTTTAGGGTGCATTATTGAAGTAAGTAATATAGGTCAATACTCTAAGAGCTTCCTGTCATTTCTCAGCTTTTCCAGGGAAAAATAAATTATTCAACCTGTAGAAAGTTTTTTTTGGATCTAGGTGCTGTATGCATTAGCAAGCAAAACTGAAAGTAATTTAAAATACTCAGAGTAATATGTAGTATTGTATTTTAGAAATTCTAATGAAAAAATAATATAAAACTCGTTTACTGTTCAGGCTTTTTGTTTGGATGGTAGTTTGATTAGAATAATAAATACAATGTCTGGCATGTTCTGTGTTTTGTATCAGCATCTGATTCAACAATGCTTAAAAATTAACTTAACTTTAAAGACTATTTCAGGGACATTGATGTCAAAAGCACTTCCTTTGCTACAATTTAGGGCTGTGAACTGAATTCATACAGTGTTATCTGTAAGATGCTAATTGGCTAAAAATATGAGCCTTCTCTTTTTTACGTGATAATTCTCACTAACAACAATGTGTAGGTATAAAATATGTGGCTAAAATCCCAACATTTATTTTTGGTATGTAAACTACACTTTTTTTTAAGTATTAAGCATTTTTATTTATACTTTCATGTGTCAAAGAAGGGAAGGAAATTTATACCAAACTTCTTGAGCTCTCTTGATAAGGCCGAACTTGCATGAAAAAAAATACTTCAGGTAAGACAAACAGAATTGCTTCAAGGCAGGAGGGAGGAAACACTTTAAAATAATGTGCAAGGACACGTAACACTTCTAGATTGCAGATCAAGGAAGTACAGTAGGGGAAAAGAGCGTCTCTTTTGTCTGAATAACTGTGACTGTATTGGACACCAGTGTTTCCTTCATGTGGTGGGTGAGGTTTTGCAGGCTTTGGAAAGGTGAGTAGCCAGGTCGACAGGCTGCCCAGTGTATAGAGGTGTCAGTGGTCATGAGAAGTGATGGCGTGCGAGTGAGGTGAGGTTATCGTGGTTTCAAGGTGTTCTACAGGATAGCAAGGGCCTGTGTCTTGCTTTTGAAAAGAAAGCAAGGATAGAAACTATTGAATATGGAATGTCAGAGGTATGAATATTAATGTGCTATTTCAGGTAATTTTTCAGAAGAAAGTTGGAGGAAAAGCCTGCTTCACAAGTCTGTTTTTCTGCTTTCTAAAAAGAGGGAGGGTGGGAAGAAAGAGGGAGTAAACTCATTCAAACAAATATTTCTTTTGTTTTTTGGAACTTGGTCATATTTCCCTTTGAGACCTTCCTTTTTACTAGTGTGTATTATAATCCCTGAAAGAGAGAAGCTTTAGGGCACAAGGAAGAAACTTCCCCTGTCAAATACAAGTGGCAAAACCCAAACCCTGTAATACAAATTAAATAGAACATTCTGACTGACTGGTGTAAACATATTTGAATGTGTTTATTCTATATTGCATTTATTTAAAATTGTATACAAATCATTAGTTGTGCTTAAAATAATCTAATATATATGCAAATCTCATAATACTACACAGAGTAGGAGAAAAGCTGAATAGAATAATGTTTTCAGTGGATTTTCCTTTCAAGTACAACTTCCTAAGCATCTTGCATAAACAGATGAGATTAAAATCATGTTTTTTAGGAATTATCTTTTTTTTTTTTTTTTTTTTTTTTTTTTTGGAGTATTTTCCCCTGCAAGTATTCGTACTTAAATGACATTCCAAAGTAAAAGTAATTTTCTTATAATTTTTATTTTAACTTTATTTTATTATTAAATTGAGTATTTACTTTCATTGTGTGTAAATATATTATATTAGAGAGATGGTTTCCATTTAAGTCTTGAGTTTCATAAAGGAAACAAATGGTAACAAATGTGATGTTTTTATGCCAATACTAATCAAATACAACATATTAGGTTCATCTTTCTTGCTTGTATCATTCCTGGCATGTACACAAAACCTGTGTACATTAATTTGTGCGTGCTTGATATGTATATTTCAGTGCTTGAGAGACTAACTACTAACCTTGCATACAAATACACACACATGCATAAACACAGAAATATCTTTTTTTTTTTTTTTTTTCTTTTTTGTTTTTTTCAAAGGGTTTAACTTTGGGGAAAAACTTCACCAGCATTTTTTAGTGCTGGATTTGTAGCACTGGCGTGTATCTAGGTTGTAGAGCAATCACACATTTCCTTCTAAAACACTACCACTTAGCAATCCCCTGTGTGAATGCAGAGCTCATTAACGGGATCAGGCTAAAAGTGGTGTTCATAGTGGCTTTAATGAAGACCTCTGATTTACACGGTGCCTGGGTAAAGAAGTGAAAACATGTTACAGAAGAAAACAGAGGACTGCTAAGTCATCTATTTGTTTTAGAGAGGGAACATATTCTAGAGTTAATTCAGCAGTCCATGTAAATAACTGTGTAACTGTACAGCAACAGAGTGTCCTGAAAAACTCGAGTGTTCCTGGTCTATGGACTTAACTGCAGCTCTAAGCCACTCTTTGCTGCAGCACTTGTGTTCAGTCACTATTTAGTGAAGTGACTGAGGTGTGTTCAAACACAGCTAAGGCAGATGTCATTTCTGCCCAGCATCCTTGACATGCACAGTCAGCAATTTCTTCCAGGGTTAGTGCGTCGGGCCAGTTCTGCAACTGTAGCTCAGGGCTTATCCTGTGACAGGCAAGCATCAGGGAGCAACTTAGTGAATGAGAATGTAGTCACTTGTGAGAAAATGAGTGTCAGCTTTATGTAGCCCATACCCTTTATGGTGCTTAAATTGATCAACGGTCCATATGTGTGTATGTATCTGTACATATTTGTGTGTGTATTGCCATCTGTGATTAGAAGACATTCACATCAGAGCTTGGTCTAGCTACCTATACATGCCAAAACCATCCCAGTATCCAGTGTCACTCTGTCCAGGTGACATGACAGTGAGCATGGTTCCCAGCAAGCATTGCTCTCAGCCTGCACACAGAAGTGAGACCAAAAAAACCTGCAAAGGAATACATTACTAATTAACAACACATTTTACTGAAATATTAACACATTAATCCTCCTGCATGGTGCTTAATCTTACTAAATGAGTTACTGAACAAGTGAGTTAAAGCTGATATAATCTATGCAGTGCAGCAAAATGCTGTTAGACAGCATAAGTACAAATTAGAGCAAAGGGTAATTTATATCTTGTGGCCTCATCTTGGCATGTACTGTGACCAATCAATGTGTAATTTATCACACAGACTGGTTGCATTTGTGGATGGAAAATGGAAATTTTGATGTGTGAGTTTAGGTAACTTTGGATTAGTCATATGCTATGGCAAATAACATCAAGGGAGTAACAAACGTGTTTGTTATACACGTGAGCTTTCTAACGTGATCTAGACTTCCTTGCACTCCTAAACGATCTTTTGCATCTGTTGATGTATATGAAACAAGTTACTTGATTGAAGACTTAATTTCACTTTTTAAACTGTAGAGGGGCAATAATTAGCAAGCAAAATAGGGTATTTATAGCTGGTGTTTTTTTCCTTTTAGAAGATGAGCAGATTGTTTTGATTTTTCTTGCTTAAATCGCTTGTCAAAAAACATATGTTAAAATGGCAGCTACCTTCTCAGACAGTATCCTTAGTTATATAGCAATTTCTCCATTTCTCACTTTTGTTTGATTCATTAGCAATTATACTGTAGTGTTCACCCTGTATCTGGAATGTGGGCACTTTCTCTTGTGCTACCACTTTCCTCTTCAGACAGACACTAGGAAACATTCAGGAAACAATCAGCATTTCATCCTCTGCTCTCTGAGATTGTAACTCAGTGGTCTTCTGTGACCTTATTACGTAACAAAATTTAGATCCTTGTTTTGTTCACAGAATGTGCTATTCATAGTCATAGGGATGGTTCTTACATGAGAAGCTGCATGCACTTTGTGTTGCTCATGTAAGGGTTAAGTTCATAAATAGCAGAACTGTTCTTTGTCTTCATTTTAGTATCTACGCTGCAGAGAAAGTGACATGTTCCTTATTAAAAGGAAAAATAAATCTAGGAAATGGCGGTGCAATGAAACTGTCATTATGACCAGAGAACAGAAAGGATATTGGATTTCTAATACATATACTTTTGATTTTAAATACTTCATAATTTATGAATGCTTGTTATAACCTCTAGTATATGCAGTCTTATCGGAAATTCATAGAGAGCATAAGGAAATCTGTACCAAATTAGAGTACAGCCTTAACTTTTCTCCAACCCTCTATCTACTTTTTTTTGTAGATTTAAAGGTAGCTGATTAGCTTTTTGATTTAAAATTGGAGTTATGAATTTTACTCTTAAGTGATTCTACTATTTTAGAGCACAGATTTATCAAATGGTTTTCCATAATGTTAAATACTGATCGATTTTGTGAAAGCTGCTACTTGGTCTGTTTTAAAAACAATGCTGAAAACTCTTTACCACTCAGAGCGAACGTGTGGATTTTCTTTGCATGCTGTGGTGCATAATTTAGGAGGTTCTTCATGGATTTTCATTGTCCTTGGAAAGATAATACATTTTAGACTAATAAAATACATTATAGGTTTTATAAAATTAGTAAGGAGAACTCTAACTGGTGCTAGTCCTAAAGCTGATACAGGGCTTATTTGGGACTAAGTTCTGGGCTGAATGTAGGGTGGCAAAAATGTCATTATGTGTGTATGCAAATATTTTAGTGCTTTTGTAGAGGAAAATTGTCAATCAGTAGCTTGGGACTAGAGAGAAAAAGGACAGGGTAAAGGTCTCAGGGGTTAGTGTGCTAGCTGATGCTGCCAACTGATGGTAAGGATGCTGAAGTTCACAGGTGGTACAAGTCAAACCTGTGTAACCTCATTTGTAAACATCTATGTTCACACATTAAATGCTCAAAGATATGAAGTGTTTTCCCTCCTTACAGGAAAAAAAATGATGTGGAAGAGGAGGAGGAGGAAGGGCTTTCTAAAGTGTTGTGGTGGGGTTTTTTTGGTTTTTGGTTTTGGGTTTGTTTTAACTGGAATGTGAGACAGGATAGAAGTGGCTGGAAACAGTTCAGTGAGGCTGGTGAGATGCCTCATGGCTCTTACATTAATCAGTACCTTCACAAATCATTGCAACTCTTCTTTTGAAGGCATTCAGCTTAAATAGATTGGTGGGAAGAGGTGCTACCGCTAGGCTTGAAGTATTTATTGGGGACAGACAGATGGGGCTAGACGTAATTTCATGGTAACTCTGAGGGGAAAACATGGGTTTGTCTTCTCCACAGAGCAGCTCAAAATTTTGGGACTTGCAGTATCTGGAATAACTGGGAGATGGCCCCAAACTGAAGTAACAAAGTCCTTGTAAAGGCTGGGAGCCAGCTATGGAAAAGATGATTAGAGGTTATTCAGAAAGCCTATGGAAAGGAAAATTAGAGGTTATTCAGAAAGCCTATGGAAAGGAAAATTAGAGGTTATTCAGAAAAATGGGTAGTGAAATAGCTCAGGGTCATATTCTTAGCACCGTGAGACCATGCATTAACACAGCTTTATGAATTTAGCTGCCAACTGAATACAACACCAAGCCTATATTCCTGAAGGTTAGAAATAAATACAGAGTAAGAAGTATCTGAATATGTCCTCTCCTCATATGTTTCTTTTATTAGGTGAAAAGTACAACCTATGAATATATATGAATCCTATATGATACAGTTTTTCCTCCCATCATATGGGATCAGCTGAGAAGATGAACTGAACCCAGATCTGAGGCTCTTCTGGGAAAACAAGTACCTCACTTTTATTTCTCTCCCTTGCTATTCTAATACCCATCTACTATTCATTGTCCATTTGAGCCTGACTCTTCTATTAACCGATATTACTTTAGCATGCACCTGAAATTTCCACCAGTTCCACACATTAGAGAAAGAGTGCAATAGCTTGAAGAATTGTCAGCTATGACTGAAAGAATGTCATGACAAAGAAAAGACCTGAAATAATTTATTCTCAGAATAGCCTATTGAGTATGGCCTTGAGTGTGACCCATGTCCTCAGGCTAGAAATTCCTTTTGTACATTAGTTGCTCATCTGAATGATACTGTTACTACTTATTTCATAAAAAGCTTTGAGTTGTGCTGGTAAGAAGTGCTATTTCAAAGCAAAGTTTCATTATTATTCTCTTTTATGCTGCATGATTTTCAAGGAGCTGCTGCAAACAAAGGAGTTATTAAGGCTTCTTGAGAAATAAGTATCTATTATTATTTTAGTCTTCCATACTGGGCTAGGCTTTGGCTACATTAAGAAAGGGAATTCTAACCATGGTTACCTCATTTTAAAAGTCTCACTTCATTCTGTGAATCTTATTTCCTTAATTCAGCATTTTTTTGAGTTTAAAAGATTCTGAACAGCAAACAAACCCCATTTGTTATTGCCTGAATTATTACTGGAGACGAAACATAGGAGGGATATTTTTGAATCTTTTTGGAAGGCTAGGGGTTGTCAAACCAAGCAGTTTAGTTACAAAACAGGTGAGACAAGACCCCCAATACTTATATACCCTCAGCAAGTTTGCTGATGACACGA
>NW_010127298.1:0-23103 GCF_000699245.1 Pterocles gutturalis | reverse complement strand
TACTATTATTATTATTATCATCATTATTAGTATAGTTCTTATTTTCAATTTCATTGCAGTTTAGTTATTAAATTGCTCTTATCTCAACCCAAGAGTCTCTTTTCCCTTTGCCCTTTTAATTCTCGCCCCTATCCTCAGGAGGTGGGAGGATGAGCACATGGCTGTGTGGTGTTTGCTGCTAGATGTTATCTTTCAGCTTCCCCAATGCTTTTAAATTCAGATAGACTTGTAAAAAAATTTTTTTTTTTAAAAAAAAGAGAGACTCATATTTTTTAAAGTAACTGAATTCTTGAGATGTGAGAAAGCAAAAAGATAGATCATAGGAACAGAGGCAAATTAATATTATGGAATAGTAATTTAGGAATGGGATGTTAAACTGGGCTTCAGGGAAGAATACATTTTGTACGGAATAGTAATTTAGGAATGGGATGTTAAATTGGGCTTCAGGGATTCAGGGAAGAATACATTTTGTATTAATGTACCATGTATTCAGGTAAAATGTATTCATTTATATTTCCTTTTACGGTTACAAACCTGTGCCTAGTGCACATTTCAGAGTTTCCCAGCCCAAGTGACAGTAGCTTCATTTCTCTTAAAGACTTAGAATTGTGAGAGAGAGCTTGTCTGTCAGCTGCTGGTAGGTACCAAAGTGCTGGGAACTTGGATGGGACAATGGCAAAGGGGGAGGCAGGTAGCTGCAGAGCGTGTGGTTGCCGTCGGTGCACTGTGTAACAAAGTGATGTAATCCATACAGGCAGAGCAGACATCTACTCAAGTAATTTTAAAATGTATGTTCTTCAGAAGCATGTCTTTAGCTCTCGTCCTTGTGAGAACATGGCCGATGCAGAGCTAAAGCTCTTATGCAAGTGGGGATACCAAGCGTGCGTGATGCTGCCCGTAGCAATAAGCAGGCAGTAGCTCAGATCCACAACCACACCAGAGTAAATAGCACCTCGTGTTAGTAGCACAAAAAGAAATTGCGCTTCTGCTTTTGCCATCAATAGGATTAGCGTGTGCCTAACCTTTGGCAAGGAATTAATCTCCCAGAGACTCCTGAACTCACAAACATACACCATGTACCTTTTTTCCTCTCTCTCTTTTTTTTAAATAATCAGATTCATTGTTTTCAAAAGGAATGATTATACAGAAAACTAATGAAACAAACTCTGAAGCCATACACAAGTTTATTGTATTACGTATCTATTATTATTTAGCTTGGGTTTAACTCAGTAGGGAAAAAAACGTGTTCCAAGTACACGTCCTTTAAAGAATTACACAAATGAGGCACTTTCAGGCAGTCAAATCGGATGTAAAGTCAAACTTACTCGTCAGTTCCCTCCCCTGATTCCCAGTTTCATTAAGTTGCTGGAAAAGCTGTAAGTGCCAGGGAGCCTTGGATCACGTTCCCAGAGTCTGGCTGACTCTGGGCTGGTGAAAGCTCGACCTTGCATCACACCAGAGCGATGCTGCTAGCGTGGGGGAGATCTGCGGAGGCCTGAGCCACAGCAATGTGTGGTCCCTTCGCAGAAGGACAGCCTGGCCTCGCCTGCTAGAGATAATGCAGGGTTTTGCCAGCTCCCAGGTGCCTCCTAACAGGCTGTGGCTTGCGTAATGTTGGGCCAGACGACATCTAACAGCTAGAGCAATGCTGTTGCCCCGGCCACCACCCCTGGGTTTGCCCTGTGGCGTGCGTTAGCAGCTCCTAACACCAATCTCTGAGTAGGCAGGTTTGAGGGATTACAATGAGACCTGAACACAGATCCCATCGGGACGGGCCTCGGGCAGCACCGGCTCAGGTCACACCAACCTGGCCGTGGGAACGGGGCTGCTCCAGAGGACATCCTGCAACAGCATCCTTGGGCACAGCAGCATTGGCTCTCTAAGGAGTGAAGCAATAAGGTTTTATTGATGTTTAAATGATGCTGTCATCTCTGAATTGTATAGCCACAGCTACCCCCTGTGACTAATTTCATTCTTCTCTAAGCCAGTTAGTTCCAAGGATCTCATTAGCCAGGCAGACTCACTTGCCTCCCCTCCTATGGCCGTTACCATCCACCTCTGGGGTTTACAAAAGTTGCGATGAGGAAATGTTGTGCTGGATAATACCTCATGCAAAACAGATGGCAAAACAACATCGCTGTTCAGGCTGGGCTCTGAGTCATCTAGAACAACGTAACTAGGGATGTGGTAGTCTCTCAATATAAATAGTTGATTTAATTGGTAATATTTTATTTTAAATAGTTCTCAAAAAATAGAGCAATAATCATAGACATAGAAGAATCCAATAACAAATCAAACCTGCCAGTTAAAGAATTCATTAGTTTACAACACCATGGACCATCACAACAGAATTTCTCCTGAGCCTGGTAGGACATTTCAATTGGAAATACAATAGTTTTGAAGTTCTTTTCAAACCCAAAAAGAAAAGCTTCATTCTAACTACTCAGGGAGTTTAAAAAGTTCACCATTCTGAGCTTCAGTCTCAAAGAAAAATCTCCATTCAGGCTGAGAAGTTTAGCTCATTTGATGTCGCATCATTTATTGCATTTTAAGTTGAGGTTTTTGGATGGGACAAAGATGAACAAATACCAGGAGTTTAGAAACAGACGGAGATTCTGTTTGGTCTTTTATTTTTTCTTTTTTTTCTGTGATGCCCACTTTTGTGACATAAATAATAATAAAGCTTGCAAAGTCCCAGAGCTGCTCTCCAATTGACAAGGGCTTTGCTTCTCCTCTAATTAGGACTTGGAACAATAGTTTCCCACTTAGCATCATCCAGAGTAACTTCCTTTTAAAATCAATATTTTCAGATGTTAGATCATAAAAATCACTCTGGGATAAACACTTTGTGTGCTGAATTAATTAACAGAAAAGCAAATGAATGTACTTCTGTAGTAGAAATCAGTAATCTTGCAAAATGAAAAGGTCTCTTTTGCCACCAACTCCCCTTCAGAGGTGCAGCTAACATGAAATGTCAGCATACAAGAAAAACGCTGTCTCCTCTTTCCTACCAGGCACTGGTGGTATATGCAGTATGTGCCTTGGTGATAACTGTACACTCTTGAGAGTAAAAAAGCTTACACTACCCTGTAAAGGAAATAAAATTCAATAGCATCAAGAGAGAGCTAATCTAACATATATACACACATACATATCTTTGCTCTGTAACAGCTTTTTTTCTAGTAGCTGTAAATTTAACTCGGTGCTGAGCCTAGTTAAACAGAAAATGGAATAAATGGCTACATTTTTGATTAGAAAAGTATTAATGGCAGTGCAGGGAACCTGAAAAAGGACTGAGGGTAAAACTGTCTTCTGGTGGGGGAATGGAGGTTGTCTGAGTGAAGCACCATGCTTCCTCTCTGCCCGGAGACGGCAGGATAGCGCCGGGGATGGCTGTGGGCAGCAGGAAGGAAAACCAGGGCTTTGGTTACTCCTACCTACACTTGTTTATTCAAAGATTTAAACCTGTCACAGGGTCTGACTGACTCTCCTTGCCCTGATGGAAGAAAAATGTTGGTACAAGTTTGTTCCTGAAGAGCTCTTCAATCCCTGTCTGAGAAAATAATTGAGAGAAAAAGTCCACTTGGCGAGGTCTCCGGTGTGTTACAGGGGTGGCATTATGGGGAGGCAATGAGGTGGCACTCCGTTCAGTAATTGCACCAGCGCCGGACAATGAGCTGGTCTGCAATTGCTGCTGCTTCTGAATCGGGGCATAATGGCGACAAAACCTCCCTGCTAATTGCTGAGGGTAGGTTCTCTAAGATCCAGGTTAATCCGGTTAGGCATAGAAAACAGCTTGACAGAAAAGTAACGTTCATCTGGCAGCTGTTGTGAACGTGAGCAGAATAACAGACAGCCCGCAGCATTTTCCGAGGCAGCAGGTACGCTCTCACTGCTCCCTTCTCAGCCACTGTTTTCAAACTTTTATGTGGTTTTCTCTTAGTAATTCTTTTCAACCTAAAAATTAAAATTACGGTCTAATTCTATAAGCTTCCACTTGTAGAGGAAGACCTTAACGCCGCTGAAATGAGGGAGATGGTTTCTGAAGCAAGAAGCGGCTGTGTGAGATGGAGGCTGGACCCGCCTGTTCCCAGGCCAGGACCGCAGCGCCCAGGCTTGGGGCAGTGGCTTCAGCCCATCACACTTTCATTTCTTGAATTCTCTGTGCTATCCTGAGGAAATCCTGCACAGAGATTACAATGCCGGTGAGATTGATTTATATTTGCCAAGTGCCTTAAGATCCTCTGATGAAATGCGATTTGCGGTTAACAGGATCAGGCATCAGGCTGTGGTTTCGCCTGCTGTGACTGGAAGATGCACCAGCGGTTTTACCCAAACACCACTCCGGTCCCAACAGACCTGTGTCCCTCTGCACATCAATCTGTGTATGTGAAACAGCTTCATGGATGTGCCCGGTTAGGTGGGGCAAGGCTTGTTTTCAACGCAGCAGCCCGGTAAATGATAGGTTACAAAGGGCTTCACCAAAGGGAACTGCTTACGCATTCCATCCTGTCGAAACCCAGGGACACTTTATTACTTGGAGTGAAACCTGATTGTACTGACATTCACAGCCTTTTGAAGGTTTCTTGAGGTTTTTGTTGTTTTTTTTTTTTAAGTTCAATGTCCTTTTGAAGGTCTCCCAGAACAGTTAGGCAAAGACACAGAGAAGATTAATTAATCCCCTCTACATTTAAGTAGTCAAATATGCAAAGAACGGTAAACAGCAGAGCCATCTTCCAGAAAATGAAAGCAATTGTCACAGCGTTGCCTTATTACCTATTCAGAGCTCCAGATAACTTGTTTGCTAGGATGAACTTTGCCTCCTCATTTCCATCCTCACGGGGACGTCTCAGCTTGTAATCATTTATGAACCAGCCCTGTCATGGAAGGGTGACTGTACAGTCTGGATTTCATTCAGAGCTGCTCGGGAAAACCAGAAGTTACTGAAAATGTCAAGCAGGTATCACAAAGCAGCAGCCGACGGCAATTTGGACCTCTTGAAAGAAGCCACTAGGAAAGACCTCAATACTTCAGATGAAGATGGGATGACGCCCACTCTTCTGGCAGCGTACCATGGGTACCTAGAAGCTCTGGAAGTCATATGCCGGAGGGGGTAAGTCAATCAGCCTCCATTGCTTAAAGCTTGTGGCTCAAAACTATAATTAGTGGGTCAACTTTCTAATGCCCGGGTGACCTTGTACCCACAAGGCTGAAAATCCCGGTCATTTCCTTCGATGCATTGCCAAGAATTGTTTCTCTTCATTCACAACGGTTTAGTCCCAGAGCCTGCGAGCAGGTCTGTGCCTGCGGTCGGTGAAGCCACATCGGCATCAGGCTCCGTCTCAGATGCGGAGCCTGCAGGGAGGGGTCAGCAGGGCCCTGGGGCCTCACCTTGCTGCCATGGAGGAGAAGTTGGCCAACACCTTTGATGATAACGTATCTTTGAGACTGGCTCTATAGAGAATTGCATTGTTTGAAACACTTTTAGCAAAAAAACCCTTTCCCATTTGCTTCCAAAGTGGAGTTAGTAGACACCTGTGAAGGTTTAGTGCTTTCCAGAGGCAAGTCACAAACAATAGTTTTGAGACAGCAACATCTAAAGTTGTTATTTCTCTGTTTTTTTACAGTATTAGCAACTACCAGCATGGTAAAAATGATAATACTGTTTCAGAACCTATGGTGGGATCCTTGCAAGCTTGGGGGAAAAAAAAAAAAAAAAAAAAAAAAGGAAAGGAAGACTTTCTACAGGTTTATTTTCTAATGGTGATATTTCTGTTTGGTATCATTTAAATGTACTACATAACTGAAATGCATTATAGAAATGGTCATTACCTCCCCATCCTCTGCACTCTCTTGCTTGGAGGCTTCCTTTTAAGCTGTGATTCTGTAATAAGATCTAATAAAATAAAATGTGTTCTTGTGTAGAGATAGAGTTAATAAAATGTTCTTTCTGAGCTGAGATGAAGCTTAAGGTGACCTGTATTTTCAATCATAATAGTTTAAAGATCAGTGGGAAAAACTGAATAACTATTTGAAGGGATTTGAGTTTTCTTTTATTAAAAATAGAGTTGAAAATATGGAATACAAATAGGTTTTTCATAGGTTTGCTTTGTAGCTGATTGAGCTCAGGTGTGGCTGTAATAACACAATAAAAAAGACCTTTGGACTGCATGGCTATTGCTGTGTCCCCAGAAGAAGCAAAAATAAATTGAGTGTTTTTAAACTTCTATAGTTAAAGCACCTCTAAGGAAGTATTTAGAGCTGATGAAGGTTTGTCCCTGAACACCTACAAGACAGAACAACTACCTAAGGAACAAATAACAAAATAATATTTTTCAAAATTAGAGTGAAAAATATGTCTTCAACCATATAAGCTGAGAGAGGTCACAGCAGATGGCACAAAGATCAGAATTCCTATGTATTTGTTATTTAGTGTATTTTTAACGCTTTTTCTCAGTAGAAGACAGCTTTGGGACAGTATGCCCTGAAAATCTTCAAACATATGCATTTACCTCTATTTTAATCCAAGATTTCTTGACACAGTCAGCAGGCTGGGGCTGTCAGAGGTATGGCTGTAGTCTCACTAGTCTTCTTGGGAGAAGCTGAATTTTGGAGGGTGTTCAATCTATTCTGCAGTCAGTTACTGTTTTCTTGTGAGAAAGTATTTTCATATTTTTATTTTTTCATATTTTTCAATTTTTAACAAATTCATCCTTTCCTTGAAGTAAAGGTTTCCTGACAGAGGCACTGAGATACAGGGTGGTTTTCTTCAGTAGCTGCAGATTTTAGGATGCTGAAGTTGCAACACATTCAGCCCTTGGAAAATGTAGCAATACTAACAATAAACGCCTCTCATCTTGGAATAGTTTGTCTTCCTGGGCTTCAAGAGATATTTTCCCTGCTTGCTTTGCAGGTGCAGGAATAAGGGCAAGAGCAGGTAGATGATCTGCTCTCTTTTGTGTGAGCCTGTCTGGGGAGAGCAGGGACAAGAGGGGTATGAGAACCCAGAGCAGATGTCAAACCTTACCCAAAGTCCCGCTGAGCTGGGAACAGACACTCCAGTTTGTGAATTGTTTGAGGCTCAAAGACTGGCAGGCTCCAAGGGGAAAGAGATGACAAACAGCTGTGCAGAGACCTGGGGGAGGACGGGTGACCCAGCACTCCCGAGGCTCCGGATAATGCAGCCTGTTTGCTAATGTGGGAATTACAGAACCTGGCACGCTCGACCGCAGTCGGGCAGCTCCCCAGGGCAGCGCCACCACAGCAGAAATACATACACATGGTTTCCAGATGTCCCAGTGGAGGAACTTTGATCCTCAGCTGCCACCTCCCTGCAGAAATGCCGGCGCTCTCGCAGCCCAGCACGCTCAGGCTCCACATTGTTCCCCCACGCCAGCAGCTCTGTCCCAGCTCCGCAGGGACCCCCGGCCTCTCTCTTGCCTGTGGCACTTCAGGCTGAAGGATGTTTTCAAATTTGGCCCTCAACAAATATGTTAGTGCTTTTCTTCAGAGACACTCAAAGCCAGAAATTAATGACTGGAGGAGATTCTGTGCCAGGACCTACCATGTCACTTACAGCACAGCTGCTGTTGAACAGATCTGTAACACTGAAATGTTTTGACTCCCCAGAGCCAAAATCCTCCTTGTAAATTCAAATTTGGCCCTTGCCTCTGAAGTTGTTAAAGGTTTGAAATGCTGTGGCTGCCTTGGTTATTGGTCACAGACAACTCAAGCTCTGATCTGAACCATTGCTGATGTTGATCCTGCCAAATGCGAATCAAAAGATTCAGGAGGATTCTCATCTGCAGGCAGCAGTTCAGTGGGAAGTCAGTGCAAGAGTTAAACAGAAAGCAATATTTTTCATTGGCTTTAAATTCAATTGAAAAGATGTCGTATTTTATTTTCAAACGAGCTTCTGCTCTTCAAACCCCAGGAGCAAAAGCAGCTTAAGGAGAACAAAAGAGATGAAGAAAACCAACGGCATCTATCTGAGCTCAATCTAATAGCAATGGGGACAAATGTGTAATCAGGGCTTTACTCTTAATCATTTACCTGTTACCTACCAAAAAATGCTACTGCATGGGATCATTAAATATACATCACTGTGGTCAGTGAAGAATCCTCCTCATATTGTCCCTGCGTTTGACATGCAAAAGGGAAGAGTCACCAAAATCCTTTAAAATATTCCACCCCAAAGCTATTGAAACAATCTTGCCGTTAATTCCAACGAGTGTCAGTCGAAGCCTGAGCCCACCCTGAGCTCTCAGCAGCAGAGCAGCCGGAGCTGCAGCCCCTCGCCCGCACACCTGCGGCTGCTTATTCCTGCCCCGAGGCAGGAGGCAGGTGGGACCGGCAGGGAGCCAAGCAAGCCCTGCCAGCAGCCCTGCCTGGCCCTGGGGTGACAAAAAGGAAACACCCTGACTCCCTTATGGGGAGTCACAGTCACGCTCAGCCCCACGAGCTTGCTGAATTCACAGACAGGCAGGAATCAGAGCTTGTGCCACACACGGAGCCAAACTCGGCGCTGGTGTAAGCAGGCGCAGCGCCGGTCTAGAGGATGGAGCTAAGCTGGGTCCTCCTCGTTGAGCTGCACTCCTCAGAGCAAAGCCAAGCTGAACATTTAGTGCCTGCTCAACCCCCTGCAGTGCTGTGCTCGGGTACCTCCAGCTCACTGTGTGCTGTTTTCCTTCTCAGAGGTGATCCGGACAAATGTGACATCTGGGGGAACACTCCTCTCCACCACGCTGCTTGCAATGGCCACATCCACTGTGTTTCCTTTTTGATCAACTTCGGCGCCAACATCTTTGCTCTGGACAACGACCTCCGCACGCCCCTGGAGGCGGCTGCCAGCAGAGACCGCCACGAGTGTGTCAGAATCCTGGACAAGGCTGCCACCGAGCAGAACATGCTGAACCCAAAGAAGGTCTCCAAACTCAAAGCGCAGGCCCAGAGGAATGTGGAGAAACAAATCAAGGAATGCGAGAAGCGCCAAGAGAAACACCAGCATGAAATGAACAGGAGTTATATGAAAGACAATGCTGGCACAGTGAATTCTTCCAAAGGGACACACTCCAGGGTGAAATTGTCTAGTCTCTTTGCTTCAAATACAACAACTTTCTCCAAAAATCTGAAAGATACCTTCAAACTGAAGCCAAAAAAGACAACTGACAGCACAAGAAGCCAGGAAACACAAAGCAGTGACCGAGAGGATGGTTCAGGCAGGAGAACTGTGATGAATTTTTTCGATGAGAAAGAGGAGGATGAATTACTGCACGACCTTGGAGAGGAAAATTCTCCTGATAATGACAGCCAGCTCTCCATTTTCAAGCGGCCAGGTCTTGGCAAGATTGTGTTTGGAAGGAATTTGGCTGCAGATGTAAATCCTGGAACTGAGTCACCTGAGAAAGAAGGTATAAGCTTTAAAATGTCCAGTGAGCTCTTCCAGTATGAAAATGCTGAGAATAGCAGGGAAGATGATGTGGAAAATGGTGCTGATGTCCCTTGGCATGAGGAAGAAGTCAGTTGGGATGATGAGGAAGCAGAGAACACGCCTCTTGAGGTATTTCTGGCATCACAGATGCTGGATGAGTTTCTTCCAGTCTTCATGAGGGAAAAAATTGATTTGGATGCCCTGATGCTATGTACTGATGAAGATCTACAGAGCATTCAGATGGAGCTTGGGCCAAGAAAGAAAGTCCTGAACGCCGTGAATAAAAGAAAACAAGCATTCAAGAACCCTGGAAAGACTGTAGATACTTGCTTATAAATTAACACATCTGTTGCCGTAACCTGCACGCTGATTCATTGTCCTTTCCTCTTTCCAAAGAGCATGCAATTCTTTTCAGACCTCCGCTAAAGCCAAAGGCAGAGAGGTTACCAATTGCTTTAGAAAGTACAGCACGGACAAAGATTTTTCTCTCTGGATCGATGGCTGTAGTATGCAGGATATTAATTCAAGCATATTCTGCCAAAAAAAAAAAAATTAAAAAAGGTAAAAAAGCAAAAGTCTAGAGTCAAAGGTTTTCTCCCTGAACTGTTTACAGGGATTAGATTTCTTTTGCTCTGAATAACTTAAATTACTAGTGAAGGCCAGCCACACTACATTCCTTAATAAAGCCCTTCCTTTCTTCTCCAAAACCACAATACAAACAGCATTCCCAAAGCTTGAGAGCTTTGAGTTTTCTCCATTCTCTCCTGTTAGATTGCTGCAAGCCACCCTTCCTGCTACTGATGATATGTTAGAAATAGCATCTGAATCATGATTTCAGCTGTGGCTTATTGACCCTAACAGTCAATGTAAATAATTCTAATTTACAGCAAGTGTTATCTTCATGTCAGTAAAGTGTTTTGCTATTGTATTGATATTAATTTAAAAATACATGAAGCACCTTGCCAGCAGATGTTTGGTGTGAGCTGTATATTGTCTCATTAGACTAGACACAGGTGCCAGCACCCATCACATCCTAAATAGCATCAAGACTGCAGTACTTTGAACTACAAGAAGCTGAGGTTATGTTTTCAGTGTTTTTGATCTGTTTTGGTATATCCTCACCTTGGTTCCTATAGAGTGCATTTGCCATGCAAAGTCCCAGAAACCAGGACTCGTCACACAGCGCTTTCTGCTGCTTGTTGCCATCCTTAGCCTGGAAACTGCGTGTCACTAGGCACACACATCCAGCTTGTGAAATGAGAGAGAGAGGCTGGGCTCCTGGGGAAGCTGCTGTTCTTTACAGTCTCTCCAAAGCTCCCTTCGTCTCCCTCAGGCCTGTTCCCTTGGGAAGCCAGCGCTATTCCGATAGGAATTAATCATTGCTGATGAGCTTTGTGAATCTAATAAGGCTTTTGTAGCCATCGTGCTCTAGCTAAGATCGCAGATTTTAGAGGAACAATGATCAGCAGGACTTTTGTCTTTAAATCTCTCTATAGGTTTCCCTAAGTCAGCTATGATTGTTCCCTTCGGGGTATACTGCATTTGTGGACACTCATCCTAGCTCTTCATCTATTTTTTCATGCTTCCTTCTTTCCACATCTTCTTGTTACTTCCATTTGTATATTATAATTCCTTTTCTTAGCTGGACTTTACACTGCATGCTTTCCTCCTTGGGTTCCTGTACTTCAGCAGGTTGATATTTTGTTCTGTTAAGCAGTCACACCAAAGTCCTGTTCCGTGCAACCTTAGATGATGGCCACGCTCAGCACAAGAATTAAACCAGACAGCACTCACCCTGACTCTCGTGTTATTAGCCCGCTGGGCTGTTCTCATTTTAGCCAAGAAACTCACAAATGCTTACCAAAGCAAGGAGGAAGTGATGAATACTTGAAGGCACATATGAGTGGATTTTGAGGGGTCAAATCCTGTCCTTCCCAGTCACCTAACTGCTGTAAAAATGCAGGGCACTCCCCATGCTGGAGACGCAGATGTTTCCCATTCCTCCCAGCAGCCGCAGAAGCAGCAAACCGGGCCTCATCGCTCTCTCCATCTTCCCCTCCCTGCAGCGGCTGAATTCCACCATCACTAACACAAGGGGTTCAGAGCAGGTCTGTACAGCTCTGGTGACTTCTCTCCAGCGCTAAGTGGTGAGCATAATGCACCCTTCCAGGCCAGATTTTAAGTAACTGGGTTACATCCATTTATCCAGGGAAATGCTTCCAAAAATTCTGCTAAGCATGCATGTGCCTGTCACTGATGGCAGCCAAACGTAGGCAGGAGAGAAGGCACCTGGAAAAATTACCCCTTAGGGGGTTCAGGCCCCATGTATCTCTAAATTGCACTGAAAAGGTACCTGGCTGCTGCAACCTCCGACAACCACAGACAGCAGCAGAAACTATCCCCACACAAATGGATTGGCTCAGTTGTCACAAGCCTCATTAGGTGTGTCCTTAGGCATCCACAGTAACTCTATGGAGCTGGCACATACAGCCCAAGATCTACAGGAGGCCCTTGTCCTTCTGGAACTGCATCTAGAGATTGAATAAGAAGCCTCAGATCATCCTACACTACACTTATTTTTAGGCAACTAAATCAACCCCAATATATATATATATCCTTTAAAAATAAACAAAAAATAATTTTAAGAAATACAGTACAGCTAGTCCTTTTCTTGCAGGGTGGTCCTGGAAATCGGCCTCTGGTATAAAGCAGCCACGTGGAACAACGGGGGAGGAAAGGAACACTCACATTTCATTTTTTTTTCCCCACTCATTCTTCCAAATTTTTTCACTTTTATAATTTGGAAGTATTTAAATAAATGAATCATAGGTCTGAATCCTTAGTAACGTTTGTATAGCACAGTTCAGTTGGGGAGACTCACATATCACATGTGCAATCTTATAGCCCAGTGCAAAGCCAAATCATAAAACCACAGGATCTCACCTGATCACAGCCTCATCAAGTACAAGATTCTCCTTCCTTAAGGATTTAATACTCTGCACTGGACAGACATCAAGAGGAGGGAATGTGCAGCATGTGACAATGACTGCAAAACTGAGTATCACAGTGGAATAGAGCGACCTCAATTTATTTTCCCCTTTACATTCGGGGATCACATTTACTGAGAGAGTAGTCACTGCCACAACTTGAATACTTTCTTCCTCCTATAAAAAAACCCACCCCAAACTCAAAACAAAAGTAATGGACAACAAAATCAAAGTCAAAGAAAAACAGCAATATCTGTTTAATTTTAACATAAATGCAAGTTACACAATTTCTCAAGACTCTGATTAGTAAGAGAAAGAAACATGGAAATTCAAGGCTGTTATTTCCCCTCAAAAAATCTGAAGGTGGCATCCAAGCAATTCCCATTGTAATTGAATCAAATCCTCTCCATGAACTGAAGGCTCCCAGAACTTCCTATCAGCAGTGAAATCTGAGAACACTGTGGGTTTTCAGAACCAGGTTTTTGGACTGGTTCCATCTACTTTTAAAGTGCATGGTCTGTAGGAAAGTAACTGTGAAAATAAACTGTATTTGTCTTCTTCCCAAACACTATGTCTCACTTTAAATTACAATCCTTGTTTTACACAGGCACAGAACTGGAATAATATTGACAGAAGTAGTAAGTGCAAGTTTCCATACAGTTCTTGAATTATGGAACATGGATGGCTGTCACATTTGTGTCAAGCTGGGGGAGTTCTCCATCGCTGAAGTAACAGGCTAAGCCAACACTGACACTTCTGAACATTTCAGAAATTACAAGATGAAAAAACATCTAAAAATAGAAGGGTAATTTTGCTACAATCAAAAATACAAAAGCTTAGAGAAATGCCTGTTCTAGCTTCTGATGATATTAACAAGATCAAGGGAGTTAGATTTCTGTCCACACAAACACATCCTTTGGCCCTATTCACTTACTTGTCTGGTACTCTTCCAGGCTAAAACTCTGCAAATTACAAACTGCCACTTACTACTTTTTTCCCCAACTAGTTTACATCAGGCTTATAATTTGTAGTATTATTTATGTCACACCTGCACTGTACTCATTAACCTCTTCTATACTTGCTTACACACCATCACAGGCTTTAACTGCTTCTGAATCTCCTTCCTGTTGCTCCACTGAATTCTACTGGCATCGATATCAAATGACCATGTCATCTAATCTTCCAGAGTGAAGAAACACTTAATAGCCTGCATGAAATAATATGTAAGTAGAAATAAAATCTCTAGCCTAACTCTAGCCTAAGATGGGAATTTGTTTCAAGGGTAATACCTACTTTTCAGCAGATGCTCAATCTTTCGTAAGGCAGTTGCATAACAGCACAAAACTGGAACTTTTCCTTATGTAGAACACTACTGGGATCCTCCGCCAAGAACAGATCACGGAAATTCCTGCCCCAGCTAATACCCATTGGGATAAAAGAACAATCACCAATTGATGCATGGTCCAGCCAAGCTGAAAATATTTGCCTGTATACTTGAAGTTTTATCTTCTGAAGTCAATTTGCACTGTTCCAACCTTCAAGAAGTTTAGGAAAAGAACTTACAAACCCCATAGATTAATAAAAAAACTTCCAACAGAATATGGATAAGAGGTAAATGAAAACACAGTTTTAGTGGTCACAGTTTGGGTTATTCTTTGCAATACAAAAATGGCAATATCCCACCCAGGAATGTATGGCGTATAGTTTCCTCACAGTTAAAATGTACTTAATATTAGCTCTGATTTTTTATACTCTAAGTCTTCCTCACACAGGTTTTTTACAAAAACAGACAGAAATCTTAACTGTATGGAGGCATCATCATTTATATATAAACTCCCATTTGGGAGTGTACTCTCAAATGTAAAAAAAACATTGGCTCTGAGGGCAGGGAAGGGGGATTGTGGGGGGTGAAGGTAAGGGTGGTGCCTTCTAGATCCCAGTCTGAGCTGGAAGGGAAGGGGTGTCTAGGAGTCAGGGGTGGGCTGTGTTCCCAGGAGAGATGAGGTTACTGACAGCACAGAAACCCACAGCTCTGTTTAAAGTACCACCACAGGTCAATATGATGCCAAAGTCCATTCTCCAAACTGGTATTTCACTGCAGTATGAACTACCTCTGAAAACATGAAATCTACCCATGGACTTCAGTTACATAAATAATTAGGGATGAAAGGCATTGATTCCAGAGTTACACCAAAATATGTAAAAATACCCTTGTTAGTGTCACATCTAATACCTGCCATTACATGAGATACACTTATTAGTAATACTGCAGGTATCTAACACTTGCCATTAGAAAACTGTAGAAATTAGTCTATTGCTGAAATTTTACTTTTTATTCTTCAGTGTTCTAGAAGGGCCACATTCAGACAGGATTGGTGCCTTTCTTATTAACAAAAGACCCAAGGAATCTAAGTGCAAACAATTTTCTTGGCCTCATTGGCATTGTAGATTTCTCTCTTTAGTTTCCAGCTGACCATGAGTCATAAACAAATTTTGCTGCTACTGTATCTTCAACTGCCATCCCTGAAAAAGAATTAAAACAGTTCTTCAGCTATACAAAATAATTTCGCTTCAGAAGGGAACAGAAGGACTCTGTAAATTAACTCGACAGGAACAGAAATCATTCCTCATCCCAAACACCTACAATGTCACATTCTAAGTTTATAGCCATCATGTAACTGCTAGATGTGCTATATGAAGTTAATGTAACTGAATCTAACTGTCAATGTTCATATCGCAACCTGGCCCTTGCAGACCTCTTTCCCCCAACCAACTCCATCCCCACAGTACACTGCCACATTGTCTGCAGGTCAGACAGACTTCAGGGGCATAACAGTAGGGCATTGGGGTTGGAGCTGTATTAATAAACGCTGCAGTCATGTGTTGAACAATTGTGAAATGCAAAATGTACTTCTTCCTCGTGTTTCTTTGCTTTCCCTATCACTTTGCATTACATCAGTCCTGACAGATCAATAAAAAGGGAAAATGCAAATCACATTCTAGTTTCTTCTGGACAGTGCACTGTCACAGCAGTTTTGAAGATGATCAGCAGCTTTCCCACGCATGGGGACCTAATAACATGGCATTGTTTGCTGTCAGACTCGTACACAGGAGGGGTTGTTCTTACCCAGCGATTTAAACACTGTTGTTTTCTCAGGCAGGGCTGGTTTCGTACCCTTCAATACTTCTCCCAGCTCAGCAAAAATCTCTGCCTGTAAAACAAATACATATTTATATAAAAACATAATATCCATACACACATTGAGAGAAAAACTTTTTTCTGAGTCACTTCAAAAGAAAGAACTCCTTCAGTTCTGCTGTCCCAGAACCGATTCCTTCCCATAGTGAAGCAGATCAGTGTCCAGACAAATAATACAGAACTGGACAGAAATCACAGAGGAATGGTTTTCAGAGAAAAACAGCTGACAGTCTTTCCTCAGTAAGTTTTGGGTTTGGTTTTTTTGTTTCCCTCCTCCCCGCCCCCCCCACAGTGGGTAGCTTGTTACTTATCCAACAAAACACATGGGGCTCCACACACCATACCTGGATCTCTTATGTTAAACCTCAGAAGCAGAAACTATATTTGTTCTCCAAAAACATAACTCTGTTAAACCTAGAAGAGCCCCTGCCATCAATTTCTGCAGACCACTGTGTGCTTGGCTTCTGCCATCCTTTCTCTAGAGGCCCGAGGCATGTCAATCACACTGAAATCTTGGGGGAAGACAGTTACAGGTTTTAATGAATATCTCTGAAAAATATTTAACATGACTACTAAACATTGCAGGAAACGTAGGGCTTTCATAACCAATACTTTATCACTGTACACAAAGGCCAATGCTGAAAACATGCGACTGTAATATGGTGCCGCATAAAGGTTGATACAGAGGTTGCACGGTGTCAGCATAGACATACAGAAGTCTCAGTTTGAAACCAGTTTATCTTTTACTGTGCACCTGGAAGTGTTAATAACTACATTTGATGCTCTAAAAAGTTTCAGTGCAGCATATCATCAGTACCAACCCATATCAGACGTAAGCCCATTGCCACAAGAATAAAGTCTATCATTTAAGGAAGTCTTACCCCTGATAATATAACATCTCCCGATTCTTTAAGAGCAGCCTCTCTGGAATCCACAAACAGAACCGAATTCTTCATCAATTCATCATCCAGTTCTCTCCAGTCTGGTCTGCTTGCTCCAACAGCTAAGACAACAAAACTGATGAACTTGGGAGGAATGTTTAGAACAAACTCAAACCACATCTTCTCCAAAAGACATGTGTGAAGTAACAATGAACATTATTGTGAAAATGTAATACACAAAGAATCAGAGACATGTTGATTGATAAAACAACAAAAAAATAGGATGTGCCTGAGCCCCTGGGAAAAAGCCTGCATTTCTCTCAACCTGGCCTCAGCTGTAATGCTGACATACATACAGCCTGTTTCTGTAAGGTGCTAACCCCCTAAATTTCCACTAATGCCAGTGAAGGATGGCATTGGGTCTCACCCTCCAAAAGCATCACAGCTCACTAAATCGTACAGCATCCTTGACCTCTAGTCATGCAGGTGCTGCTGCTGACAAAGGTCTTCTATTCCCCACAAGCACAGACAGAACAACTGTTATCAATTGGCCTTTGCATTGCAGCTTGCTGAAGCATTAAACTGCAACTCTTCAGGAAGCAGAAGCAAGCTTCTTTGTTGGCACTGTTTCCACCTCTTTGGTACATTAGTCAAACTACTTCTTCCAAATAATGCTGGCAGAGAAGAGGAGAGGAAGCAGCACTGCTCAGCCCTTCCTCATGTCAAACCTGTACAAGAAATGTAAATACGTGTACCTGTGCATAGGTACAAAACAACAAGCCTTTGCCAGTAGCTTTGAAAGTGACAAACTGGTGTGACATACTCTCTTCTGCTTACAGAGGCACCATTAGAATGAACTTTCATCACTTGGTGACACAATTCAAGGGAGACAATCTTAAGGTTATAGAGACTACAATGCTCTTGCAGACAAGCAGTAACCTGTTTCTGCAACTGCCAAATTAACAGGCTTTTATTGCTTTTTTCCTTTTAAATCAGAGTTAACTAACATCTAATACAGCTCTTCTAAAACATGCAATATTTGATCTGGCAGTAGAATATCCTTGCCAGCAGACTCTGGGTAGCTGAGGTGTAAGAAAATCATCTCCCTCTGTCCATGATTTCCTATATCCTTGTCTTTCATCAGATCATTACTAAACGCCCTGAATTTTATAGTCCTTTTATTTGATTCAGACTGTGTTTGTTATGTGTCTCTAGAGGAAAATAAGATTTGAAGAATCCCTCAATTATCCTGAACAGAGAAGAATCAAAGTATTGTGCAGCAAAGACTTGCACTTGCAGACAGAATTCAATTTTAAGCCTATGGTCTTCTATTATTTCCTTGTAACTGTATAAGCAGTACAAGTTGAACAGATCATGGATTTTCACTCATCTGGAAAACAAGTCAAGGAGCTTAACTTTTTAAATACAGCAAGACCACTATCAACTTGTTATGGGCAAAAACAACCCCCCACAACCCAGTTATACTGTAGTCAAATGTTTTTTATAAGTGTCCAACTGTTATGGAACAACAAATTCCACGTTGCCTGGATGCCTCTCAAACAGCATGAATGCCTCAATGGAGAGAAAAAAAAAGGCAAATAAAGGAGAGGGGTCTTTGTGTATGCATCGCCCCAGTGACTATAGACCTTAATTGATTTTGGTTGTACTCCTGGCTTCCATGCCGTGACATAACATAGACCACAACATTCAATGACAAAAGACTAAATTGAGTTTCAAAAATCGGTAGGATGCTGCTGGAATGGGGGACCTTTCTTTAAATTGTTCCCTTTGACAAGTCCCTTTTGTTTTTTTACCATGCTATTTGGAAAGCACACAAGGTCATCTGAACCAAACCCACAATTAATAAAAATAAACAAATGTGGGTATGTCCAGAGACTTCAAGCAATAGTGTGGCAACACCATTACAAGGCAGGGAAAAAAAATTATTCCCCAAACTTCACCATAATTAGAGGTCAAATTGTGAAGTTCTTAATTCAGTTAAGAGGAAAAAAAAAAAAAAATCATTGTGATCAGCCCAAAAAGGAGCAAGCAGAGAAGTTTACAAAATTGGGTGAAGAAAAGATTACAACTACCAGGGAAACCGTACAATGAGCAGCAATCACCTTGGAAACAACGTGTTTGCATGAGTTATTTAAATAAAGAACAAGGTGAGCATCAAGTGACAACATGGTGGCAAAGATGATGCAACACTAGGGAAAAACACACATCCCATGCTGTAGGGCTGGGATATGCAGGCATTCTGGCTCTAGACAACCAGGAATTCAGGGCTGGGAAAAGCAGTCCTCACTAAAGGGGAACAGTCAAAATGGAAATAACATTCACTCTGAGAAGCAGAGTATTGCTTTTCAACAGTTTTTGATGCTAAACAATGTGATAATAAATATATCCTTTAAACAATGAGAACACAGCATACCATTGATATGGGCACCTGGTTTTACCCAGGCTCCAAATAAAACAGGTGTTGTTGCCATGGTGACTGTTACAATCACATCAGCCCCAGTAACTGCCTCCTGAGCAGAAGAGCAGACCCGCACTGGACCATTAACTGAATCAGCAAACTTCACTGCTTTCTCTTTGGTGCGATTCCATATCCTGACCTTCAAGAAAAAAAAAAAAAAGAGACAAACAGATTACTGTGGATAATTTCTCCTTGCTGAAACAGAACAGTTCCACTTTTCAGTAGATAATGACATGTATCCCAAAGGTGTTTTTTTTCTCACCTTTAACGTTCTCATCATACAAGTGACTAAATTTCATTTGAATGCCTGTTTTGTGATGTCAGAATAACAACTCCTTGCAGAGCTTTGTAAGATACAAATATTTCCAATAAATGTATTTATGAGAAAGTCACAGAAAGCTGATCCAAGCACAGCATACACAGTAGTATTTTCTCAGAGAGAAAAAGCCATCCAAAACTTGACTTTGTTTCCAACTCCTTGGTTTTTTTAAAGATCAACATCTGAGCAAGAAATTCTACAGCTGTTCAGAGTATTCTTGGGTTTTGTAGAAACAGAATGAAAATATGACTAATCCCTTAACTTCACTTGCAGTAGTATGGTTTATTTATAAGAAGTGCTCCTGAAACACAATGGAGAAAAATAAATGTATCCTGTTAAGATGTGTCCATTACCTCTTTAAATGTGAAGAGCTCTGCGAAGATATCATAATGGCTATATGCTTGAACACCAGCACCCAAAATGCACAGCACTTCTGCAAAAGGTGGCATTAACAACTAAACAGGATCAAATAGAAAAAAATGAATATGTAAGGACCAGATACGACAAATATACATCAAAATACTACAAAAGAAAGAAGTATCCTTAGTCCTTTTAAACAAAAAAAAATGTTTTTATGCAAAAGCTAGTATTGATCTATATTAATAGAAAACAATATTCAACTACCCATATATATATAGTCAAAAGCTAGTGTCAATAGCACCAAAGTACATCTTGGCTCAATTGGTTTTGAATTGTCCAACTCTTGAAATCCAGACTTAACATGCAACAGCATGAGCCAATGCAAATTCTGGGGCCTCCGCACGCTCCGGTATTGTATAATGTGTTACACCTGTGTGACTAATTAGGTGTAAAAACCACAGTGTTGATGTTCTCATAATACCAAAAGCTACCAGCACTGAAAGTGGTAGCTGCATGGGTAAAGTGGTCCTGGTGGCCTCAAACTACATGTTCTTTTTCAATTCACTGAAGCCCTAAGTCATACCACAAGCAGATCTTGGCATAGTAAGAGCCACGATATGCACGCATCAGGCACTGTAAAAATAAGGACAGTTCTGAGGAACAAATATTAAAATTCAGCTCAATGATTGCTTTTGGTTTCCTTGTTAAGGTCTTGCCTGCAGTTCACCAGTACTTGGCAATGGTGAAGAGAGGGCTGCTGGAGTCCAGCCCTAAACTATCCTTGTGTCTTGTTTATGCATTTGCTGTGGCCACTCAGTTCTGTACAAAAAGCTTTAGAATTGTCTAGGCTCTCAGCATTTATTCTGCTGCAAACAAATTGAAAAAATCTAATTGATCTCACTTTTCAGTAGCAAGAACTCTTTTTAATGTTCCTTTCAAAGACACTGAAGCACTGCTTTCAAAGGTTCTTTGCATAAAAGCATGGGTCTTTGAAAAGCAAATGCCATAAAGAGGACAAGATGACAACTATGAGCTAAACTCAAACACTCTTGAAAACTTCCCAAAACAGCAGATGACAATGAAAGATTCGAAGTCCCTTCAGCAGCCAAGCTCCTTTGAGGCCAGCAGTGTTTTGACTGTGTAAAAACTGTCAGAACTGCCCAAGTTCAGAATGGCTGAGATGAATGTGGTCCTACAACCTCATGTTTGAGGAATCCATTGTAAATTGTTCTGTCTCTTGGTGCAGGGGAAGCTCTTGGGGCCAGGTTCTTCACTCCAAATTTATGTCAGTTTAGCTTTATTGCCAGGGATAGAGTCACGCCAGCATGAAGACTGCCACTAACAAAGCAGTGAGATCAGCCTTCAGTCTGATGCAAAGCTGATGGGTGAAAAACAAAAGTATTTTTCTGCTCTGGCCCTGTTCTTATGGCCTCATTCTTTGCAGTGAGGACTAAAACCCTGCTGTGCAGCGGACAGTGACTTGCTCTCTTCCCACCATTAGCAGCCCAGTCAAATATAGTTTTAAGAAGAACTCAAACCCAACAATTTCCAACTGAAATTGAAATGATGTAAAGCAACATACAGCAAGATACACCTCACCTGTCTTCAGACATTGAGGTTTACAGTTATAGCCGGGACAGTCTGGAGATCTTCCAATGACAGCAGAGAACCTGACAGACAGCCACCTCTGCACAAGTCATGCATCATCTATCTGATGAGAACTCAGGTTGCCCCCTGGAAACATGCTTTTTTCCTCTTGGAGGAAGAGACCAGTGAAACCCACCTGTCCTGGCCTGACAGCAGAAAACTTACATCTACACAAAACTGAATTTATCACCACAGCTGCATCACCCGAAGCCATAAAGGAACATGTGAAGACAAGCACAAAAGAAAGAAAATCACAGAGGAAGACTTCATTAAATTCACAGAACAGCATGCAGAACAAGCCACAAAAGCATAGTTCAGATTCCTTCTCTGACCACATGAAGTGTTAAGACACACATGACTCACTCAAAATAGAAAACTGCACTTTCAAGTTTTCCCTGGATATACATATGTTATCATAAATCTAACTTAAAGCTATATTTCATTAAAATTCACATGCACTGAAAGCCATTTACATCATTCCCTCTAGTTATTTTATCTATAACACCACTGATTCTGTCCCAATTTAGGAAACAGAAGGCATACCTTGGTAGCAATTGCAGAAACTGCAGCCGTTCGCTTTGCTGTAATGACACTGCCATCTAGGATCTTTAAAAAAAAAAAGTCCAAACAGACTGAAATTAAATTGAAAATATTATAAAAACTAAACATTTTCATCTAATTTGTGAACTATGTAGTATCACAGGACACAGATAAAAATATAAAAGTTGGTAATAACAACCACAAGCCATATAATCTGGGCAGATTCCCTGTCCGTTCCAGTTCTTCCAGGTCATTCCACCAGCACAAATAGAGTGAAAACAGATCAGAGTTGAGCCACCTCCAGCTCACACAGATCTTCATGCACTGCACTTCCCTGGCTGTCCAATGCAGGGGATACATCGATTCAGCTGCAATACTGCACACTCCAGTGAGACCAGGCACCAGTGCGAACTGGCAGTGGTTCACAAGCCCTGCACTGTCAGGGTCTGTGCAAAGAGATGACAGGGAACCACGGGATTCCTTTAACGGCTATCACACAGCGTGCGGCACTCCTGCCTCAACACATAGTAGCTACTGTGTACAAATGAATTAAGTGGCTTTAAAAGCTGACATGTTTTCTGATATGGTTTAGGAATAAAAGCCCAATATCGTTTTCTTGACCAGTTGTGGCCCTTTATAATCATTATTACTAAAGTGTAATGAAAATGGTCAATATTCTAAAAACAATGTTAATTTAAAAAAAAAAAATAAATAGGTCAGACTCTGAATACTATTCCCTGAATCACCAATTGTGAATCTCTTTGTATTCAACTTAATAGGGTTCAAGATAAATTCTTTATTCAGCAAAGTTCTTCTTCCCTTTCAAACGCAAGGTGAGATGCAAGGCCAAATCCCCACTTGGCACTAACACATTTTCACTGCTGATGTAAATAAACTCAGACCAATTTACACCAGCTCCAGCTCCTCAGAATCCGAAGGGAGAACTGACAGCACACGAAGAGAGAAGAACGCAGAAGCACGCATGAAACTCACAGCTTTCAAAGAACCGTTTCTGGGGTCAAATAACAGGATAGTCGCTTGGTGAGAAGGGACAGGGGAATCTTTCTTGTGCTCATAAAAAGTCACCAACTTCGTTGTCAGAACATCATCCGCAGCGCTGTAAGCAGGCATGACTCCCAGGAACCTTAGAGGAGAATTATTTATGAACATTGACCACGGGAGCCTACAGCCACCGGAGCGGCTCACATCACACGGCTCCTGCCCCGCTCACCACTAACTCGGTGCCAACGACCTGTCCTAA
>NW_010127297.1:671-39979 GCF_000699245.1 Pterocles gutturalis | reverse complement strand
GCCCCCGCCGCCATTTGCCCCGCGCCCCTGTCCCTTCCCTCAGAAATGCACCTTAAACGCCTCGGCTGTGTGGGGACAGTGTCTCCTCTTCTGAAAAACCAGTAGCCCCGTCCCGATATTTGCCTGTGACGGGAAAAGTTTGCCCCTGGGGAGCTGAAGGGAGGGCTCGAGGGAAGGTTTTATCTTAGGGGAGTGCGTGAGATTTGGGGGTTCAGGTTAGGAATAGGCATCGAGGGAGTGAGAAAGCTTGTGGGGCTGGAGAGGGGCGTCAGATCTCGGGGGAGGGGGACGAGGGGGGTGATGGAGGAGCATTAAAGAGAAGAGCAGAGGGAGAGAAGAAATAGAAGAAAGAAAATAATTGGGTGCTTGGGTGGGGAAAAAAAACCCTAAAGCAACCTCAGGACCAACCAGTGTGCAGAGCACTCCGTGTCTAGTGTAACTCAGCTTGGGAAACTTTTAAAATCTCCTCAGCTAACCTCTGGACGCAAAAGACGCATCTAAAGCACTAAGAAAACCCAAGGTTCTTCCATTGCTGCTGTCAGTGAACTCCGTTTCCAAGTACGGCAGCATACATTAGCAGTCCATAATGAGCCATGTGGAGAACAGCGGGTATATTTGGGGAGCTCATGCCTGAATGGTGTCTCCACGTGACACGGTGACCATGGTGCACTTGCTGCGTAGGTGTGTGCTGTGCTCAGTGCAGCTTTACGTAATCTGTTCCTCCTATATAGAAAGAATTGGGATCCTGAAGAACTTGTCCCACACAGTAACCCAGAAACTACCTAGCATGTAGCAACTTCCCAATAAGATCACACGCCTTTTTTTGAGATTTATTCTGGCACAAAAGGGTTCTTTGATTTCGGCCCTTCAGTGATTTACCCTTAACAACGCTCTTTGTGGAGAGACTCTGAGCTGATCTCAGCAACCCCTGAACTCGAGTTCTTGCCCTGTAGTGGCAGAGCCCCAGCATCTACAACAGGTCATCCTTCCTCCCTGGACTTCGGTTAAGCTGTCATGATTTTCATCAGCTGCAAATCTGCTACCAGAGCTCACTTCCAGTCCACTTCTCATAATTGCTTTTACTTGCTTAGGCTTAGGGTAGGAACAGCCATTCACCCCACAGCGCTAATCCTGTTGCACACCAAGGACTTTTAACAGCTTTCCTCACTTTGCTTTTTTGTGTCTCAGCAAACTCCACATGCCAGGCAGGGATTTGTTTGTCTTTTACCATCTTTCACCCACATTACTGCCACCTTCTGCAGTTGCAACTGCCCGGGCTTTGCACCTTCCTCATTTTGTAATCCTTCTGCTTTAGATGTGATCCACCTGGCTGACTGCTCCCTCATTTTTGAAGCTTTTTGTGACTTATCACCATCTTGTACCTATCACAGTGGCGACTCCAGCCTCTTAGTCATTAGTGACCTCTTCCCTTTCATCACAGTTTTCTGTCTTCCTGATAAGTGCCTTCATGTGCTTTTTCTTGTGATGCTCACTAAAAATATTGGGCTGCTTGGGAGTGAGAACTCCTGACTGTTGAGGAGTGCTATTTTCCAGTTTTCCTGCCAGTCCTCTCTTTTGCTTCTGTCACTCAGGAAACTTTTTGGAGCAGGGGTTCCCTGTGTTTATACAGCTCCTAGTGTGGTGCAGATTTAGCCTCTGACTTGGAACTGTAGGTTCTATGGTCAAATAAGTAATAAATCACAATAACTTGCTGTAAAAAGATAACTATTTGCCTATTAAATATTAACAGTAAAGAAGATGTTTACCTTTTCCAGATTAACTTTCATAATTAATACAAATAGGGTGCATTATTTTTAATAACCAAATGCATCCTAGGGAGATGGATAACACAGTTCAAATTTTGGTAGAGATATTTTACAGTAAGTAAGTACTTGGGTTTGATTTTTTAATCTTGTTTGTATTTGTTTTTATTTAGTTCCTGCATTTTTAGTACAGCACGGAGAACATGTACTTACCTGCTTTCCGCTGCTGTGAGCATGCTAATAAGCCAGTAGATCTTTTTTCTGTGTCTCAGAATCCTCAACTGACATAAAACTTCCACGCTGGTTTAACATAGCCAGCATTCACAGCATCCCGTTTTGAGGGAGATTGTTGAGATTTCTGTAGGCTTGTTAATGCCTTTTTTTTTTTTTTTTTTTTTTTTTTTACCTTTTTGTCCTGCAATATGCTTGTTAGCTCTCTTTTACCAGAATGTTCATTTTTAGAGAGAGGCCTTAAATAGAGCTTTTCAAACTGGGTAGGATCATTGTCATCATCTAGTCTCATCTCCTGATGTTACCCTTATTTCATGGTAAATATTAAATTTAATCTTTTTTGGCTTCTTTTTTTCTAAGGGGTCCACTGCAGGCTTGGATTAGGGCCATCAAAAGAAGAACTGGGGTCTGCTATTTTTTATATCTGTCCCTCACGCACAAGCGTATAGGTGAATAGCTTGCTGCAAATGCAGTGTGGTAATTGTGTGTCCATGTATCTCTTTTGAAGCTGAGAAACATGCTGGTGTGTCTTGCGTGACAGCGTCTATGGATGACATACAGTTTGAAGAGGCTGCCAGGTACAAAACCAGCTTTTAATTCTAGAGATTCTTATTTGGCAGAGATAAACTAAGGCATTATAAAATCTCAGATAGCAGGCCAGTGAACTCCGTAGAGTCACAGGGTTAAGTCTCAAAATTGCTCTTTTCTCTCTGTGGTAGCCTGACCCACCTAGAAAACAGATCAATTTCACAGGTCAAAAATAAACTGTAGTTTCTCTGACTTGGTGACCTAGATGCCAGGTGAGAAACTGATGGCCCAGAGATCTTTGGCTGTAGTTAAAGTGAGTGCTGCAGACCATTATGTATCTCTCTTAAGTAAGGAATAAATACCTATAACAGTTATTGTACTATTTTTTTAATTGTTGCAAGTGCTCTTTGTTTTATTTCTTTCATATCTTTCTTTCAGCTCTTTTTAAAAAAATGTGTTCAGGTAAGTACATTTATGATCAGGGATTTTGAGTGAGTCTATGAAATAATACAGGACTTGTTTTTTGTTTTAACAGTTTTTCCATATCTTTCCAAGGGTTAAAAGGCACTGTGAGAGGAAATGGCATGTTTATTCCTAAGCCGTGTCTTTACAGAAACTTAAAGCCATTAATTCATAGTTTCTGTTTGTTTTTACACACATTGCAATCTGAAATTAAGGAACGCTTAGATGGAATGGACCTGGTTACACAGACCAATCCACATGCAGTTGTCCTGACTGAACCAAGCAACACTGGCTGCCAGATGTACAGCTGATTTCAATTTAAAACTGTTTGCAGTACACAAGTGTAAAATAAGCATTTGCTCACACTTACGAACAGCAGATTTTGAGAGTACTGGCCATTAGGATGAGAAGTAGACTGAGTAACAAAGAAGTGAGCATGGTCATACTGAATCTAGAACTCCAGATAATTTCTTGGTCTGTTTTACAAAATTAGTTTTAACATGTTTGTCCTGCCTGTAATTGTTCTGTGGCTTCACTTTTGTCCTTAGGGAAAAAATCCTGTCTGTGAAAACTGTAATCAAACAGTCCTACAAATGAAGTCAGGGTGGTATTTTTCTTTCAGGCATAATATTTCAGACTTCAGTAGCCTCAGAGCACTTTTCTCTTTCTTTACAGATTTGTTTCTGACTATGTCTCTAGTTCTTCCACTTGTGGTGCCAATATTTCATTTTAACAAGAATTTGGGGTACAAGCATGGTAGCAGTGAAGTGGTTTCAGTAGTTATTTTTCAGCCTCAGGTCATCCCTAACATCATGTTTGTAGCTTACTGTGTAATTTCCTAAATTTTGACAGATCTTGGTCATTATACAAACATCTTGCATAAATAAGAGAGCTCTTGGATCTCACTCTAGTAAATTAAAAAGTTATTTTTTAAGTTACTTGCTGTAAGGTTTCATTTACCTAGCTCAGGTTACCAAATGTTCTGTAAGGATTAACTCTTCTGTGGATGCTTCTTTTCAGTTGACATGGAAACAGAGATTTCAAAAAAGCTCTATATTGCAAAACTCAGTTTTATGCCATGATAACAAATAAATGCCTCTTCCTTGTCTTTTAATATGCAGCAGTTCAGTGGTAGTAAGAACATCTGATTTTAAATTACATGTATTTAAATTTTGTTAGTGCTCTCTACATGTGAATCACATTTAGCTCAATCTGATCTATTTCAAAAGCTTTCTCCCAATTATAAACGTGGTGTTTTGTGACTTCTACCCTTGCCTATCTATTTAAATGCCCAAGCTGATCAGCTCTCTTGGCTCAGATAGATCAGTTTGTCCAAAGTCAGAATATGTGATATAAGGTAAAGCATTTCATTTTGAAACAGCTTCCAAAAGTATATGACAAGAGATTTCCCTATCATATGGTCTGACCATCTCAGTTCTGACATCTTTATTTTATGATATGGCTATGGACTACAGAGGGCTACACTAGAATGAAATGCGAGTCCAGCTGCATAGACTGCTTGGAGCACAGGGGAGACGTCAGTCAGACACAAAATATAATGTCTGTGAAGTCCAAACCCACCTAATTGAGAGACTGGCATCTCAGACTGAGTGAGATCATGTTCAGCTTTGTCCTGTTGTTCCCACCCTGCAGTTTCCTCAAAGGTGGACAGACGCAGACTAACCTCTCTCAACCTCTCTTATGCAATGTTCTCACACAGAGAAAGAGCGGTCACAGGGCAGGTGTCACTGACAAAGGTGAAATAAACAGTCTTTGTGTAGAAGAATAGTGCCAGTAAGCCTGAGGCAGACCTCTGCAGTTCCCACTGGGACCTCATGGACAATCTGGCATCATGATGTTCTTGATGGGGACCGTGATGTCCTCCGCAAGCATCTGTAGAGATTCTGAACTCTCCCTCTTTTAAGGAAAGCCTCACAGTCATTATCAGTATGTGTTGTGTCCAATCATAGAGTTTATCTAATTAATATATTCTGTCTTTTTTCACCTTGTACTTGTCATTGCCTCTGCTGCTGTGTTACTGTAAGTCTCTTGGGAGTTTTGTGACAGATACAGAGTCTTCAGGGATGTTTCAGGGTACTTTACTGAGTTCTGTCTCTAAGCCTTCTAAAGCCTTTTTATGAGACCGTAACATTAACTTATTTTCCAAGCTTGAACATACTGTTTTATTGTTCTGAACACACTCTCCTTTTGTAAATGAGCTGGTGTTTCCCTTAGCTGTGCAGTTTAGAACTACTGTGTTGTGATTGTGCTTTTTCTTTGCAATGAATGATGGAAAAACTCCTTCTGAATATGTTTTCCAAAAGGTAATGAGGGCTGTCTATCTGCAGATGGTCTTAATTCTTTCCTTTAGCCATTCTTCCCCCCTTTCTACTCAAAGAGTACCACTTGAGTTCTTCAGTGTGAACAAGAAAGAGAGAGTTCCTGTGCAACTGGTTGCTTCTGTCTGGTACTGCAAAGGAGCAGATTTCCTACTCCCCATTCTAGTGTTTGGTAGCAATTCATTTGATGTTCTAGCACTGAGAGAAGCAATTTAAGAGAAGCCTTACTTTTAAATGTCAAAACCCGATTAATTAAATCAGGAAGAAATTATAAAGAATTTTTTTTTATAAACTGGTGTCATAACTGTGCTAAATCCTTGTCTGTGAACACCTATTTCTTAGGTGCTGAAGTGGTCTGAGTTACATTTTGCAATCTTGGATGTAGCTAGCTGCGCTTTGCCTGCTCTTTGGCAGTCCTAAGTCAGTCTAAATACCCTGAAGTCAGTGGCCTGATGCCCAGTTACTTTGGCTATGGTTCTGACTTACCATGCATATCAATGTACTTTTACTCCTCTCCTCAGTAAGACATCTTTAGGAGAAACTGCCTTCCTTCCACCCTTTCAGCATTGCCTTGTGTGAGGATATTAGGAGTTTGAAAACAAAGGTCACTCTTGTTACCAGCACGTAGCAGGTACTTTAGAAATTTCAGAAGGAAAGTTAAAGTATTTTCTCACTTAAATTTGATTCTATGTAGGTAAAAAGATACAATACTGTGTAGGTGTTCTGTGTAGGTAAATGGGAAGGAATAGTTCTTCAGAGGTATGCTGTTAGGAAGAAGGGAAATGCTGCAGCCATGTTTTTGGCCAAAACTTGGAAAGTAAACTTTTTTCTGCATCTTTCAAAGATGTCAAAGGGCACTTTTTTGTCCTGGGATTATTTCCTCATGTGCATATACATGTATGCTGGAGAATGCACACGGAGTATATTTTGTGTGGTTTTGCAGCTAGATATAGAGTGATTTGGTGTAACTTACAGCAAGGTGTGCCTCTGAACAAAAGCCGAATTCAGGCCAAAATTTCTTGGACGACCTGGGGCCTGGAGCACTCCTGACATTGTACAGTCATCAGCAAGGAGAAGGAAGGCTAGTATTAAGATTATGCAGTTTTCTGAGTGACCAAAATCACTACTGAGCCTGAATGAAGTCTGACTGATGAATAACAGTGGTAAATCTTTTTCAGTGCATTTTCAGTACAGTATGGAAGACACAGACTGATTAATGAGATTTTCTTCTCTACTGTTAGGAATACCTAGAGAGGCACCTTCAAACCCTTAAGCTGCGTGATTAGATACCATATTATTCTTCTTAACAGGGTTGGGCAGATTATTACCATCAAAACAAAGGTGAACAGAGCATTCAAAACCAGCATGGAGGTAAGAGATCATCACTGTTATTCCTAATGATGTTTGAAGAATAGAGAAGAGAGGTGGGAGGAGTAGAGGAATGCAGCGTGGCTCCAGTCTTGTTTCAGGAGAAGCTTTGTGCAGATATCTGAACAATAACACTGCCTAATGAAACTGTTTCATAATGGCTATTATAATTGCATGTTTCCTATAAAATAATCCATGTCAGAATAGAAACTGGACCCTGAAGACTTAAAATTTTTGGCAGGTGTAATGAACAGGATGGGACAGGTGGTACTGGTCCAGTCCAAAGCTATTGACCTCTCAGCAGTGTTTGGATCAGAGCTAGGATCCACTGAATAGGTGGAGTTCTAAGTATCTGTGAAACTTCAGATACAAAAATATTTATCTCAGGTATACCTGTTATATACCCTATATTCTTACTCTTCATATTGTAACAAGGATGCAATGCATTGCCTAATCAAGTACTTGAAATCAGAACTTAACCTTAAGGGTGCTTTTCTCTGCATTGTGCCCAAGCCCAATGGTCATTAATATTAATGCCAGTGATGCATCTCGCAGATTATTCCAAAAGGTTCTGAAAATAAGAAAAAAAATCAGAAGCTTTGATGCATGTCAGGCCTGTCTCACAGGATCAAATACGGTGTTTCACCCTCAAGTGCTTCATTGTGGTTTGTATGTTTCTACAGGCTTTTTTGCTCATACAGATCTTAGAAGGATTCAGATGGGGGCTCCAAATGGTGCACAAGTAAATGGAAAGAGATACCTATAAAACTAAGCCTAAGTGTCTTTCCTGTTTTTTGTTTTACCCTACAAGTGATGCTAAAGATACATACATACCTGTTGTACTAAATAGGGTTTCAGAGCTCAGCAAATATTGTGATGTTGTTATGTGTTCAGAGATGTATCAGTCATAGCAGAGCAGGTTTGTTACCTTTTTTCTTCTAGGTTTAAGATACTGGATGTGATTAATTTGATAACCACTGCACCATTTTGTCTCATCTCAGATAACAGTGATGTAAATAACTTTTTTTGTCTCCTTCCTCTACTACTTGCTTCCTTGTAGGTTGGCATCAAGGTTACGGTACAGGATGTTTTGACTAGTGTTGAAAAAATTGTGAGTGTGGCATATGCAACGTATGTAGCCAAACCAGTTGGTGCTGGAAAGGTATTCTTTCTGTTTTCTTCTATGTTTGAAGTTGCTGGGACTGAGTTGCTGTGAAATAACCAAGCTTTTCTGGTTGTGAAACACAGGAAAATGTTCATACCTGTTTATTCTGATCAGTAATAGGAAAACAGCATGAAGTGCAGACTATATGGAGATTTTTTTTTTTTTTTGCACATCTCTGCTCTAAAGGTGCTAGGTTTTTTTATTGTTTCCTCTTTGTCTTGCACATTTGCTAGTAATAGAAGTGGTGTCTTTGTAAGGGCTGCAATACTGACAGAGGCAAGCACAAGAACAGAGATCCCTATGAGTCTGCGTGACTTGTCTCCTTTTCAGCAATGGTTCCATATACATCTTGAAACCTGCAAGGGTGTTGGGACTGGAGTTTCTTTATCTTCCACTCTCCATTTTGAGGAGGTTATTCAGACATCACTATTCAGATAGAAGACATTATTTTTAAGCTAGCTTCCAATCTAAGTTAATTCTTTGCCATTTATGTTAATTGGTTTTCATGCCAATGTTGTTTCTTCTCCCCAGTGGTTGGGTCCCCAGAGGTATTTAGGAACCAGTCACAGTACTTACTGTTTGGCCTTCACATTGCTATGCCAAACAGGCACAATTCTTTTAAAGTTTTCATATGAGAGAGTCCAAATATTCCTCAGGTCCTCTTAATGAACTCCCTTTGTATGTATTATTCTACTTTTTTGAGCATGGGTGACTAGAGTCATATATCTGACTTTCCTGTCTCGTTGAATGTGTTATGACAGTGCATCTACTTTTTTTAATGTCCGCTGCAGATTGGCAGAGTGCAGTCATCCCACGAGCAATTGATATATCCATTCATTTGTGCTTTGCCTTCTGCAATATTACAGTTTGCAGAAGAAACAGATCGGAACAGTTTTACCAAAACTAAAGCCCAGCTTGTCTGTGAAAGGTTAGTGGTTAAATAGGTTAACCTGAAAGCACTGTAACATTATAAAGTAAGGATTGTTTATTATTGGTTTGATATCATATCCTTGGCATCAACCCATTTACCTTTTGCCCAGATTTCCAGGGAGGTTAATTCAGGATTAAATTGGTGATGATTAACTAAGATTAGGCTTAAGACAGGAATGACCCAGAGGGAGTTTGAGAGTTCAGTTCAAACTCCATCACAAACTAAAGTCTTGGAGAAATTAAAGAACATTTTTTTCAAATCCACTTTCCTGAACAATTGTTGATAAAGTTATGCAGAGAACAACAGTATGCACTCACCATCTTAATGTTTTAGATGGGCAATCTGGAAAAAGCTAAGAAGCATTTGAAAAGGGCCAGAAGGGAGGCAAGGAAACTGCAAGGGGGCTTGAGTGAAGACTCAAAGACTGAGAAACGCTAGCAGCACCCCTGCAGGACACAAAATGTTGAGTATGTCTATGGTGCAGTGCTTGTGCAATATTTTAATGTTTCTGAGGCTAGAATTTGCAGACAAATCACACAAGTCACTGTTCAGTGGCACCTCTGCAGTATTTATCTAAATGTAGTAATTTTCTTAAGCCAGTACAGCTTTGGGTTCAGTTTGTCATTGAGATGGGAATACTTGGGAATTTGCAGTTAAGGGAGAAGAAGCTCTCATCTTGGCAAGAGAAGAGGGTGTTTCTGGGCACGAGTAGCATTTTGGGCATAAATACATAGAGCCTGAAGCTGCATCAAGTGCTGGGGTTTCTTGTATTTCTCCTCCATCTCAGAAAACCACTTTGAAAATAGGTCCTCAGATAGATGGAATAGGCTGTGTGAGTATGGAGTGAATTGTGAAAGAGGGAGCACGTTATTTGTGTAGTGAGTGGGAGTGGGCTTTGGGGTACGCTTTCCCATACACTACATCACAGATCAATGCGACTGGATTATTCTTCTCATACAAAAATTAAATACTCGAGCCTTCATATTAAGATCTTTTTTATTTTTTATTATTTTTCATTTTTTCTTTTCTTTTTGTTTTTTTTTCTTTTTCTTTAGATGAGAGCTGTCTTAAACTGTATGTGATCTCATGGATGTTTGTATTTAAAAGCTAAAAGCACTTTGTCATTGACTTTAACATTCTGAAAGGATAATGCAAAAATCTCTTGAACTTTAACTCTGCTCTTGTTTGTATTAATAGAACTTGTCATCTTGGGCAGTTGACAGCAAAAGGTTGAAGAAAATGCTGATGCCATTTTAAGTTCAAAGTGCACTTTGGTATGATTATGGCATTCAGAACTTTTTTTTTTTCATTTGCATAGATTGAATTAGAACCTGTAAAGCTTCTGTCTGCAGAAGACTACCTGGAGCACACCCTGGCTACTGAGAGAAGAAGAATCCGACTGGGCTATGAACAAGTCTTTCAGAACCTAATGCAGGAGAGTAATAAGGAAGGTGATTACTGTGGTCAGCATAGAAGATGGAACAAATGACTTATGGGCAGCTGTAAGGAAGGAAAAAGCAGACAAAACATGAGAGTTGAGCTCCTTGAGGTTGTGGTATCATGTAGAAAAACGTGTGCCAGATTTGCAAGAGTGTGTACAACAGTTACTCTAATAGACTGGTGTTTCCTGGACTTTCAGAAATGCCAGATTTAAAAATACAGAACTGAAGGCCAAGCATGCATTAAATAGATGTGAAAAGCGGATCTTCATGTAGGTTGTATGTGTAAGGCTTAACAGTTCACACAGAACTTCGCGACACGGTAATAAAGTCTTATGACATTAGTTGGAATGTAGATAGAAGGATAAAATTCACTCAGGCTTATGTTTGTGTCTTTGCAAGAAAGCATTAACAGCTATGTTTATACCATGAGATCATTCGCAACAAGCTGGAGAAACTTAATTACATGGAGGTCAAAACAGATTAAAAAAAAAAAAAAAGTCCTTATGACCAAATTAGAAAAATTGAGCCAAGACACAGGTTTGTCTTTATTTCTGATAGTAATCTCTGTTCTGAAAGACAGTTGTGCTCAAAAATTGCTGGGTTCTCCTGCAAAATAAATTGTTCACAACAGCTAAGAAATATGTTGGTACTTGGAAAATCTGAGCCATAACTCCGTGTATAAACAACAGACATTATGTGGTTTTACTGAGGAAAGAACAAACCTGTTGTAAATATCAATTCTAGCTTTAACAATTTAACAAGACTATGTAGAACTGAACAGACTTGTTTGCTACAATCAAACAAGTTATTTGTCTTTGTTGTAACTGTCTCATAGGAGATGGTTTAATACCATGAAAGACAAATCTGAGGTTGATTTTTTTGGTTTCTGCTGCCTTGCCTGGAAACTTCCTCAAAGGATCTTGTCCTTGTTAGCAGTAATTCAACTCTTTAAGGAGACAGAACAAGCAAAATAGGAAAAAGAGAGAAGAAAATATTGTGTATAAAGGCTGACAGGTAGCAAAATCCAGGAAGTGAAGTTTGTCTTCTGAGTAGATCTTATGCAACAATTTAAGTAGGTCCGAAGAGCAAGTTAGTCAAATGTGTCCACACATTTATGTAATCATCAAGTTGGTTAATTATGGCAAAAGTCAAAAGTACAATTCAGGTCAAATAACTTCTAGCACACATATGCAGTTTTAAAATGACTGACATCATCTCATGCCTAAATCTGTTCTTGCAAAATATAATTGAAAAAAACAAAGATTAGAGTGAGGATGTATGGCTAAGCATTTGAAAGTGGAATTGGAAATGCTCAGATATGGAAGGTGCTTACTGATTGAGATCCATATTTCTCTCTTTTGTGTGTTCTGTGTTATCTCTGGTAATCACAAGATATCTAACAGGTTATGAAATAACCATGTCATACTCTAACCTTACTTAGATGTATTTGGACAGGTACCCGTCATACCTGGTGGTCAAAGTCTATGCAATGCATTTGAATAAGTGATAAACTTCTCTGACAACATCTGTTAGAGGTCATGCATAGCAACCATGAATAATCACAAGGACATGCTGAGACTGTTGGCTGCCTGCATTCACAGCTAGCCAGCTTTCACAGTAACTGCTTCTGACACAGCTTCTTTGAAGGATATAGTGAGGCCTGGCAGGGATCACTGTGCTGTGATAGACTGCAGGGAGCACCATCCCCCACCTCTTACGTCCCTTAGAAGAATAGAGCAAATCTTTAGCCTCTTGCTTCCCTTGCAAAGATCAGAGGTCTTCTGTGTCTTTCTTTTTTTCTTCTTGTAATTGTGTCTGAAGGAAATTGCACACTTTCGTAACTGGGGATATTTTCTTCTTGGCTACCAGAGTTACTAGCTGAAGTAATTAATTAATACATTGCTGCTGTATTTCAGATACTTTTGAAGAGGAAGGTGCAGTTTCAACTGACCTTACTCATGTACAGAGTATTGAGCTTGTCCAGCCACCTCATGCAAACCATCATGGAAATACTTTTGGTGGCCAGATCATGGCTTGGATGGAGACAGTGGCAAGTATTTCAGCAAGGTACTTTTCTACATCAGTCTCCACACATGGTTCTAAATGGATGTGATTTTAATATTAACGGTTTCACTGAGATGTATTTTATGAAAAATACAGACAAACCTTTGTGACTTTTCCTCCTCACGTTGCAGTAGACTTTTGAACTATTCACGTGGTACATCTCCCACAGCATGCCACACCTCTGTTAGAAGTCCAGTATTATACTTCTTCAGTTACATATGAAGACCCTAAGGCAAAAGAGGCTATGTTATCCTGCAACTCTCTGCAGAAAGTCAGCAATGGAAATAGGCATGGAAACCTGGACTGCTTGTGATTGGTGCAGTGTTTTAAAAGCAAAGCTAGTTATTAAGTCAGGATAAAACCGATACTGACCCTGTATCAAATGATACACAAAAACGATCAACCTTCTAAATTCTTATGCCAGAAGAAAGAATAAGTCAGAGAAGAAGAATCAAAAGAAACAGGTTCTGTTTTGTTAGGGTGCGCATGGAATGGATGCATAATCTTCAGCAACTCACTTGACACTTCAGTCTCTCTGAGTCTCATATCTTATGGGTTTTAATATTTTTAGCAGTTTAAAGGGCTCTGACATCTTTAGGTGAGAAGTGTGAAGTATTTTTGTGACACTGCCTAGTATTGCTTGTCAGTATGGCCTAGACATATTTAATTCCTCTTCCCCTGAATCAAACTGTTGTTCTTCTCCCTCCTTCTTGGACTCTATACAAAGCTTCTTTGTAAGCAACTCTTGAGTTTCAGTTTGAATTCTCCTTGCATACCAAGTGACCTAATTCACTGCTATGATGTTAGATATGTTTTCACTTTTTAACTTTAATAATTAAATGACTTCTCCATTCATTATTCATGTAGTTTTGATTTGTAGCCAGTAGTTGTACTGATAACAACAGATTTTCTGTAGTGGCTGGATAAACAGATTGCTTTAGTAACATTAGAATGCATTGACCTTACCCCAGTGTGTTATTTCATTGGCGTCAAAGGGATTGTTTCAGATTTTTGCCCTGATATGACCCAAAATATTTACCTGTTTTCATTTGATAAATTTTACCTTGTGTGAGAGTCAAATTTAGGTTTAAAAAGAGAAGGAAAACACCAGCAAACCAATTACTGAAAAAATTTTCCTTGAAATAATGAATGGCAAACATGATTTGTCATGTTGATAATTTCAGGAATAATCTGATGACAAAGGCATGTTAAAAACAGAGATTTTGTCATTTATGCTTGAGAAATAGCTAGTCTTGGTACAAGCCTTTTGTGAGGCCACTCACAATTAGACCTGGCCATTGGAGATGCCAGTTAAGAGTTGCTATGGGCACAAACTCTGATGGAGGAATGGAGAAGGAGGGCTAACCCTTGACAAGTTTCTAAGGGCAGTTTAAATGTTACTCGCCCTTCCTTCTCCCCTCTCCCCCCCACCACCACTTTTTTGGCTGGACAGTAAGTTAAAATATTGCAGACAACAATATAGCCATTTGAATATTAGTAATATGAGTTTGAACTGGATCTGTACCTTCTTATTTCTTACTCTTGCAGTAACAGCATTCAGGGCAGGAAAAATGGAACATTTGGGCCAAATTTCTGTTTTGTTGCTCTCTTATTTTGAATAATACTGTGTTTGCATCTTTACAGTGAACATTGCAAATAATATCACCATTTAATATTTTAAATCTGAAGAGCAAATTGTTCTTAATGAAATTACAAAGTCATTTCAATGTATTAGTCTATTAAAAAGATGTAGCTGTCAATTAATTAGCTACAGATAATTGTGTGCATTTAACAATACTGTTAGTTTGCAGAGTGCAGTTGAGTTAAAAGCTGGAAATGCTACAAATTTGTATTTTCACGTTTAAAACCTGCACAATGAAAAATCTATTCTCAGATATGCATATGGGATTCTTACTGAGGAGTCCTGCACACATGCATGAGGACAGAGTGTGTTTTTTCAAAGTCTAAAAATAAGTGGCATTATTGTATATTGTTCCCTATTCATGTGGTGCACAGAGATCGCAGTAATGAGTGGGGCTTTGGCTTCATTTAGAACTGCTGAAGAAACCTAATTTTTGGCTACTCCGGAAAGCTTCTTGCAAACTAGATCCCAATTTCACAAAGCCTTTAGCTGTATCTTTATTGCAGATTTGTTCTGAAATGTCTGCGAGGGTCAGAGAAGTGGTGGGTTGTTGGAATTCCCTTATGTAGATGACACAGTATTGCAAAACTTTTCCTTTAGCCATGTAGCTGGGTTTGATCAGGTGTGTATCAGTTTGTCCACTGTACCAGTCCAAAGAGCAGCTTTGCTGGTGTGCTTATAGAAGGGGTACTCAGCTGGCACAGACAATATTCTGTACTAGGCCAGCAAAATTTTACTGGAGTGTCTACGGGCTGTTTCACAAGCAATTCAGAGAGATCCAGTAGGACAATGCAGTTGAACCTGACTGCATGTAATTAAGCACAGTACAGAATCAGGTCTGAGATAAGAAAAGACACATAAGTGGATACACTATGCAATTGGAAGGACAAAGGGAACAAAATTACCAAGACTTGTGTGTTTGTAACACACTATTGTGCCCTCAGGTTTTGAAATTTAGCCAACAGTTCTGTGTTTCTGAATTGGTGAGCAATCAGTTCAACATCTTGCTGTCCCTATGTATGTGCAGAGCTGAGTTTCCCAGCTCAGCACCAGTAGCTAACTGCACATAATTTAGTAAACTACACCAAATGAAAATAAAAAACAACCCTGTGCATTTGGCAGTTACACAAGTAGTCTTTTATTTTTATTTCATATAACACTAGCAGAAAACCTGCCAAACAAGCAAAAAAATACCAATATTAAAAATAATAGATGGGTTGACTTAGCTGTGCTTAAATGCTGTTTCTGGGTCACAACCTTTCTGCTCAGGTTTCTTTTAATTGTTTAAAGGCTTTATGATCTGGGATTTTTACATACTGAGCAATATCCTACTCCACATACAGTCCTATACAAGTTAATGAAACTCTGAAGTAAGTGGTTACTCTGTAGGTAAGAGGTTCATGGTCTGGCTCCATAAGAAGGTAATATCAAGCCGTGAGAATTAATTAGTCAGTGTTTGTAAAGAGTGTTGAAAATGAAACAGCATGACATAAGTGGTACTATTACGGTTGAAGCTTGAATTATGTGCTCTTGTAGCTGAACATGTTAACTGTATTTCAGTGCGTTATGGAATAAATTGGTGTAATATAGTTACCTTGTAGGTTATGCAAGCCTTGTTGCTCTAATCACTGCCCACTTCAAAACTAACAAAGGAGGTTCTTTAACATGACTGTATGTTCTGCTCTGTCTCTCTTGCTTTCTTTTTCAGCCGCCTTTGCCGTTCATATCCCATCTTGAAATCAGTCAATATGTTTAAATTCTGGGGACCATCTGTTGTGGGTGACCGCCTTGTCCTCAATGCAGTTGTGAACAATACATTTCAGAATAGGTAAGGATCCTCATCTGCTTGTCTTCATCTTCCTTGACTTCTTCAGCACCAGCCTAACTGTGTGTTTCAGGTCTCAGTTATCAGTAGGATTTGCGTTGTTGAATGAACTATTTCTCAACTGGAGGTTTGAGGGATAGATCTATACCTATATATTGATCTGTCTATATGTGACTTTTTTCCAAGTTTCCTCAGTGAAAGTTTAAAAAAATTGTTCTCTGACTTTCACTCTCAATTTGAAGATAATTTGTAACCAAATACCAATCCTGCAACCTCAGACCATAAATATCACTCTGAAATTCAGGGATTTTCAAGGGATGAGTTGGCCTCATAGCTTTGATTCTTCATAAAGCTCCGGCATGCTGCTAAGATCTTCCTGTCTTGGCATCTGTTGACAGATGTGGGTTCTATTTATTGCTGGTTACTGGCAAAAGTTCATTTCTCTTCTTTATTTCTTCTCAGTGTTGGTCTGGGTGTATGCAGGGGTGAGTCTTTGCCAGTTGCAGTTTGCAATAAATGGCTACAGCCTGTGCTGCGATGTTATCTTCAGTTGTCTATATGGCCACTGTAAGGGTGAAATATAGATTTTTGGCACACTGAACGCCTGCTCATGGAATTTAGTGGTGTGGCTGTTGACCAGTCATGCACAGATCCTGCCTGCTCTCTCTTTCTCTCTCCTTCTCTCTCCTATGCATGTGCTGTCTACTCTGTAGTTTTAGGGCTATTGTTGTGTTTGCCTCGCAGAAAATTACTCTCTGACCTTTGGCAAAGGGATAGCACCTCTCTGCTAGGCTGTTGCCTCATCTACAGGACTGGCACTTTGGGTTAATGGACCCTCTCTCTGGTTATGCCAGGGGGGTGGCACAACTTAAGTGGAGCCCTTTTCCAGTGACAGGAGATGTTCAGAAGTTGCAAGAGGTGTAGCAGAGCAAAGCACAAGAAGGCAAAAGCTAGAGTAATTCCTCCTCCAAATTTTGTGCACAGGACAAGTGTTACCCTGACATTGCTGTTCTATGGCTTTTTTCTCTGTAAGTGTATTTGATCCCTGCAGAATGCCGGCAGGGCATGAATTACCTTCATACTATGCTTCTGCTGAACGTCAAATCAATATCATCCTGTTCACTTTTGCTGTCTGTTCTCACACTATGCTTTCTGGTGGTCATGTTTTTCTGCTTACCTCAGTTTTCACTCTTTTTATCAATGTTATTTATCTTCTGCCACCTTTAATTTTATTTCTGAAATGTGTCTGTCCAGACTGAGCAATTTATTTTGTATACTACAGAAGGTATTTGAATCAGGCTTCCTGCACACAGGAAAGTGTACAGGAGCCCTTTTAGTGTGACTCAGGCTGCTTCTGCATCACTTGTGGTGGTTCAATAATTAATTTAAACTTTTATTTCAGTGTGGAGGTTGGTGTCCGTGTTGAGGCTTATAACTGTGAAGAATGGATCAAGGACCAAGCACGACATATTAACAGCGCGTTTCTAATTTTTAATGCTGTAAATGACAAAGGAGAGCTGCTCACCTTCCCCAGAATCAAACCTACTACAAAGGTCAGCCTTCATTCTCAGGACTAGGCTGAATGTATACATGAGATTATGTGGTCCAACCCAGCACACTGCATGTCACGCAGCCAGCCGCTATAACCTTGCTGTGAAAGCAAAGACTAAACAGGGCTGTGCACTGAATGCATCTTCTTACCAAAGAGAAAACCTCTAAATGAAATGTTTGCCAAAGAGAAAACCTCTAAATGAAACGTTTGCCTTTGAGGGAGAGATTTGTCATTGGTAAATTCATTCATCCAAAACTGAGAGGCGTAGTGGAAGGTAGTCATCATGAGAAATTCTGAGTTAGTTGATGGACAAGGAAAAAGAATCTTCTTTTTGCATATTTTTGCATCTCTCTGTATCTGTCTTGTGTGATCTTCACTGACTACAGGCTGCCCAGACAGCAGAAAACTGACTGAAACTCTTAAGTGTCCAGTGAATAAAATTGGTTTTATAAACCATTAATGAAGATGACAAAGAGTTAATAAAGAAGTCTGTAGGAATCAAACCTAATTATATGGGTGGGCTTTCCAGTTCCTTTGACGTGGAGATTTCAGCATGTGTTTCCCTGAAAGTGGTTCATGAAGCACTCAGAGGAGTTTGAATACTATTGTTGAATTATTTGCTGCGATGTCACCTGTCATTAACCTTACTGCTCCAATTATGTGATTTTTAGAGAGCCAGCATAGACAGAAATTAAATTATTATTTAACATCAGTGAATTTACATTTTATAGGATGGCAACTGGACAAATAAATCAAGGTGTCCTACATATTTGGTGAGGTGATGAGGTTCACTGCTGCCCATTACAGACTGTTCCAAGAGGAAACACTGACTCTTCCTCTTAAAAAAAAAGCCATAGCAGCTTAGTTTCTGTCAGAAGAAGAGTGCTTCCCTTAAAGACCTGCCTAAAGGGGCAACCACAAACTAAGCATCAAGACAGGAACATGTACACCCATTCCTTCAGAATCAAGCAAACAAATCTCGGAAAATTAGTGTGTGCTCAAAGTATTTTAAACTTTCAGTGGTCATTTGACTGAAAGTGACAGCTGTTATGGCAGTGCTCTACAAAACAGGCAAGAAATGTCTTCAAAAACTGTTGTGTAGTCCTTGATGTAAAGAAGGCTGAGATGCACTAATCTGGAAATTATTCTTATTCCAGAAGCTACATGTCAGCTCTTAAAGGCAGGGAAAATGAAGCTTTTTCCAAAGTGGCATATTCTTCAACATAACAAATCCTGTTGACCTTTGATACAGTTTGGTGTGGTGTACGCTCTTGGGTCACTTCTGTGCTTAAAAAAAATAAAAAAATCCACCCCCCCCAGAATAGTAATAAGGGAAGGGAAAGACCTGCTGCCTTGAAAAGCAGATCACATTTGTTTGTACAGTGCTTGCTCTGTGTCCCAGATCCATATGCTCTAAAAGAGGAATTCTTCCATGCTTCCTTCATGCTTTGAACATCAGATGATGATGAATTGGATTAATCGTTTATTTGGTGGGTGGCACATTTAGAAAGAAAAGAATGTGTGTGGTGCACTGCCCAGCTGCCACCGGTTTAGCACCGAAAAGTGCTAGGAGTATGCTACTGTGATACAACTTTTTTACTGGATTGTTTTTGCAAACTTAAGGAAATATGGTCAAGTCAAAAGTGAATCACTGTCTCAGGTTAATTTAGGGAAAGTCCACTGTACAGAATACAATTCTTTATTTATTTGTAATATATCTTTGGCGTTTGTCCATCTCTAACAAATAGTTTTTAGTTTTCTTTTTTAGAGGGTAAAATAATCAGATGTGTTAGTGTCTGGTTTACTTTTTATAAAGGATGATATGAGGCGATACCATGGAGCTCTTGCCCGAAGGAGAATTCGACTAGCCAGGTATGGTTGGGTTACAAGGAGAACTTGATTTTTAAAACTTAGTTTTTTAATGTAACCTCTAGGAAAGTGATCATTTGTTAAGTAGTCAAAATCTAACTTATATCTTTTAACACTCCAAATAATTTTGCTTGAGTTGAATTGAAATTATTAGGGGCTACTCATCTCAGAAATACTTTGCTCGCTAGGTTATTTTGTTTTCCCATCTTTCTTGGCAAGGAAAAGGAGTTATTGTAAGTCTGTCTTGCAATGGAAAATTGATAAAAATATCTTCTGTATTTAGAAGACACTTAAGCAGATAAAAGTGATTGTTTCTAGCATATATAGAAGAAAGTGTAAAGAAACAATTAATGCTATTATTTTTCTTCTGAATTTTGTTTTAGAAAGTGCATGCTATCTGCTAAAGAAGACAAACCTTCTGATCCCTGGGAGACAAGCAACCAGGTAATCTGTAGATTGTGTACTATTGTCTACTTGCATGAAATGGTGCATTTGTACACTTTTTGGGTGTGTGAAACAGTTGTGCAGGCTGTATCAGTTTCCAAAGTGGACCTTCTGTACTTAAGATAGTCGTGGAAGAATGGATAAGTGTGTGAAAAGATGAATGGGTTTTTTTCTTCTGAAAAAAGAGTATATACCATCACTATTGATTTAAGTTTCATAAAAAACATAAAAAATGTCTTTAAGATAGGATCTTTTAACAAAAGTTCCCTTAAGCAGCTGAGCTGTAACATCTCTTGCATTTTTATATCCCAGTGTCCCTGGCTTTTAAAAAGCTGAATTTTCCTGCAGCGGAAGAGTTTGGGTTGTTTTTTTTTTTCCTTTATCCAGCCACTGACTTTCTCAAAAATTGCTGTGAGGAGACCTTTTAGTAAAAGCTAAAAGTGCTGGGAGAGACATGGCAATACTAACAGACATATGAACAGTGAAACAGTGCAAACTTTGTTTCTATGTGAAAGAGAGGTGAAAGCTTGTGTTCATTCCTAGGTGCTCTGCATCAAGTGGTACATGTTTCTGGCTTGGACATGCTTGGCCACAGAATGTGCCATGAAATTAATTGTGATGAACCTGAACTTAGGTGGATTTCTAGACGCCCTAAATGTTGTTTCAGTGTTGAATTTTTGTGGTTATATTTTCATTACATTTAAGATCTCAATGGCTCCCAGAAATTTTACTAGGTCTTTTCCATTACATGAAAAAAATAAATAATTGAGAATTATAATGCAGGAAGTGATTTGGTGTTAACAGCGGCATGTCCACTGTTTGAAGCAGTATTTCTTTTCTGCAAAAACAATAAATATGAACACAATGATAAAAATTACTTACGTACGATTTATTTAATATTAAAATCTGTCATTAAAGACTCTAAGTCTGTATTCCCTTTATAGAGTGGTTAAATGAGAACTCAATCCACTGTAGTCAAGCATAAATCGTGGATACATTTGCACTTTCTCTGCTCTGACCCCACTGTGTAAAGCGATTGCCAAGACAGACCACCGCTTGATACCTATGAAGAGGTTAATTTTCTAGTAGATATTAATTACTAAGGAGGAAGATGGACAAAACCATTAATTTAGTGGTCTGAGAGGTTATCTGTATTGTCTCTCTAGTGGTCACAGTTTTTTTGCACTGCTTTATACTTGGAGAAGCCGAAAGCAGTATTTTGTCGTTGTTTAATTAGGGTTGTTTTGCCAACAGCCATGGGAGCACATAATCTAGCTATTGAAAGTATTTAATTCAGAAACTACTGGACTGTGTTTTGTGGAAGGAAAACACTTATGGGAAAATACACATTTGTTTGCAGTTGAGGGGTAATGATAGAACATCTCCTTTCTGGAGTGTTCAGTGAAGTGTTCCTTTACCCCCTCATTTTCAGAAATGTATCTTATGTTTCAGGCATATGTGAGTTACAGCAATATAGCTGCACTGACACACCTAGCAGCAAAACCAGGATGGGAAATAACCAGTACGCTGGATGATGTAAGTGCATAATTGTGGAATAGCTGCATGACTACTTTAGTTATGTTTCACCAGAAGAGGTGGGCGGAGAAAAGCAACCTTTTACATTTGTAAATAAATACATTCGCTTGGCAGTGTTTGCTTTTACTGAGACTGGGGCTGAAAACCAAAACTCCCAGAGTTTGGAAAAGCAACCTCTGATTGTCCAGAGTGCTGTGCAACCTGGAACTACCATGGAGTTCTTCTAAGATGGTCTGAATGGCTGGTGAACATAGGACTTGGGCCCAACAGGGCAGGCTTGCCGGCAACAGATCAGTTGTGCTTGTTGGGCAACACACAGGAGAGTGTAAAAACACACACAAACACATTTCTTATTTGTGCGAGGCATTTTCTTTGCCACAACCGATGTGCTTCTGTGGTTTTGTCAAACTTATTCCAGCAAAGCACCAAATGTGGATATTTTTGTTTAGGACGTGCTGTTGGTGACCTGTGTGGCTTCTACTGTCACTGTGATAAACAAAATGTGTGTGTCAATCTGTAATACACTGTCTTTACCAGCTTTGCAGCATGGGAGATGTTTCTAAGTAGCAGGCATTATCTTGTGATAGTTTCCAGTAGACACTGCCAGTTGGCAGGTGGCAGTAACTTACATACCATATTTTTCAGTCTCTGTCTTCTCAGAAGACCACTTGACTCTTTCTATGCATGTTTTTCCTTTCAGATACTTTTCTGACTGCCCTTTTTCTATTAAAAAATTACAAAAGCCTGAAAGCAAAGCACCTCTGTGTTCATCAATCAGTGTTACAAGCTCAAAATCAGTAAGGACTCTTGTGTAAGCCATTTTTAATATAGGAAGATGTTGTTAAGAAAACCAGTAGCAAGATAATTTAGCTGGGAAAACTCAGTTTTAACCTAGTTGCAGTGCATGTTTTCCAAACTATCAAGATATATCTGTTAAGGTTTGATTTCCAAAATATGGTTAGTGATTGGCAGATTACTTTAAGATCATGTAGATTCAGAGACGTTTTGGGGCAAGAAAAGACTGTTACCATCTCTTAGTTGACCTCTTGCATGTCCCAGGCTGTGAAACTTCACTTACTGATTCTTGCATCTAGTCAATAAGCTACTTGAGTAAGAGCATATATAAATCATCAGGAATTCCAGTGATGGGAAATCTGCCAGTTCCTCAGGTAGGTTGTTCCAGTGGTTAATAACTTTCAGTAAACACTGTTGTGCCAAATAAATGACAGACAACACTCATCCTGGAAAATGCAAGTTTGAACAATCGGGCCGAAACACTGAGCATTGTTTTCAAGCCTTTGCTGAGACTATATTATTATCCACGTGAAACTTCCTTTCTGCGTCCACTGGGACTGCCACAATCACAGTTTCTTTCTTAACCCTAAATGCTTGAAAACTGTAATAGAACCAGCACCAAATGTTGTGAAGAAATTACTTCTTACAGAAAAAACACAAAACCCATGCACATTGTGGATGACATTTTAAAAGAGCATGGTGTGGAGTTGGGAACTTTCTCCCCTTTTTGGCTATCTTAAAATAATCTGATAGTAGGGTCTGCCCACAAGCCACTTAGGCCTTACCTGGTTGAAAATTTTGAGTAGCTTTTTCTAGCTGTTCTTTCATCTAATTGAAGTAGGTATCTTAAATCCAGCAAAATGTCAGGCAGGATGTAGGATGCAAATCACACTGATGCTGTCAGCGAGTGGAGAGTAGCCATCAGTTCCCATTGTTCTGGACATTTCTGCATGATCTGGTGTTGTCAATCATTAGATATCTTGTAAAGAAGTGTCAGGGATCCAGAGTAGCACACTGCCATTTTTTTTCTGGAAGGATGTATGCTGTGAACAGTGATAACAAACCATGCTTACGATTGTAGTCTGCTTCAATTGTTGTGTACCGTTTATTCCATTAGTAAGTCTTCTTTCTGATTTAGCATCTACTCACAGGCACAAGATAGACTGCTGACAAAGTGTGGATGTCAGCTGTAGGCAGAGGGTACACTTGTTGCCATATTTGACTGTATGCTTACCTCTAAATTAACACACTAGGTGGATTAGATTTGCTCTTCAGTAAAGCGAGAGTGAAACCTATCTTGAACTTTACCTATACAACTCCTCCAGTCAAATTTAGATTTGTGCTCAAGTCCTTCAATGCTGGTGTAGATGCAGCTCCAAGGAAGGCTTTCTGCCAGCTCCAGGTAATGAAACTTAACTGTCTTGGCAAATGTTAGGGTGATGGGTTTGGCCTTGGCTGGGGGCCAACCCACACGCACTTGTTCACTCAGTCTCCCCGTCCCACTGCCCCAACCCGAGGACAGGGGAGAGAATTAAAGGGGTAAAGGGAAAAAAGGACTCCTGGGTTGAGATAAGAACAATTTAATAACTAAACTACAATAATATTGAAAATAATAGTATATACAAATACATGAATGAGAGATACACAGTGATACTCCCCCCCCATCCGATAACCAAGGCTCAGCCTGTTCCTGGCTAACGATCCTGGAGCAGGAAGAGTCCCGAAACCGCACGCACGAAGGGAGATAACAGTCCGAGTGTCCCAGACCGAGAGCTGATTGGGACAGGAGAGAAGGCCTTGGGAGAGGGACCACCTGAAGCGAGATGATCTGAAGCAAGAGCGGACCTGGAACAAAAAGGGATGATCTTCCGGAGGGTCCTCACCTATATACTGGGCATGACGTGTATGTTATGGAATAGATTATTGGCCACTCTGGGTCTCAATCCCAAACCTAAGCTCAAATCCTAGGCTAGTAACTGGGGCTGTGCTCCCTCCCAGCTTCTCCTGTTTGTGGACAGCCAGAGAAGCTGAAAGACCTTGTCAGCCGCGTAAACGTCACTTTTTATCAGCTTTCTTCTGAGCACAAATCCAAAACACAGCCTCTTGCTAGCTATTATGAAGAAAGTTAACTCTGTCTCAGCTTAACCCAGGACAGTTAGTTTAGTTCACTTGTCACTGTTCCACACTCACTTTTGTCACTTTTGCAAACATGAGTACAAGGGGATATCCCTTGAGAAACTGTATCCAGCTCAGAGCATTGCATCATCTTTCTTTAAGCACTGCAGGCCAGCACACGCATATCATACCAGTCCATTCTCTCCTTTCCGGCACCAGGTCTTGATCCTTGTACTGAGGGTATACATCAGCGTAGTCACAGAACAGCTGCTCAGCCTTCTCTGGTGGACACACATGGCAGCATCTCCAGTCAAACAGATCTCTTCAGTGTCCATGAAATCGTTTCTTGGGGAGAGGCTGAAAGAATAAATAATAGGAATCTGGTAATAGCGGCTGCTCAGTCCTCTGCCTGAAGGCACTACTATCGGAAAGGAGATTGTCGAAGACATTAGACTGAACTGTATTTTGGGATGAAATATTCTAGTAGGTAGGTTTTGCAAAGCAGCATATGCTTCTTTGTATGTGTCTTGGTGTCAGGACCACCACCACCACGTGGTCGCAACACCGCCTCCCCCCCCCACTCCCCTCCCGGTAAGATGGGGACGAATAAGAAAAGTGGAACCTCCTGAGTTGAGATAACGACAGATTTTTAATAATACCACACGAGGAAAGCAAAAGAAAGAAGAATATAACAATAAGACAAGATATAGAGTACAATGGAAAGACTGATACAATGAAATCCTCACCACCACGAGCTTCACAAAAGAGAGCCCTCTCCCGGCTAGCTTCCCCTTATATCCCGGGCATGACGTCAGCATGGTATCGAATATCTGGCTATGCCCAACTCCCAGCTTCTGTGAAGAATTAACCCTATCCCAGCTGGACCCAGGACAGTATGCAGAGGATTTGTTCCCTTTCCCCTGGAATTAGAATGACCCCAAGTTGATTGACAGGTTTTGAAGGTAGAAAGTGTCACTGTGAACTCTTTGACATTGAGCCACAACACTTGTAGGCCTATAGTAATAACCTAGCCCTACCAGTGTTCACTTAGCAGAGAGTGGTTCAAAAGCTGCACCTCCTACTTTGTGATTTCAATTATAGAGAACTCCTAATACAACATGATTTCTGTGGCTTAGAGCAATATTGATCGGTGCATCCTGTAGCTGGTTTCTAAAGCTCTTGGGCCTTTTGTTTTATGCCACACTTTACTCGAGCAAGATGGTTGCTGGATTATGTTGTGGTTTTTTTCCTGTTCCAAAACATCAAAATAAGAAAACGTAAAAAAATCAGTGTTGTTGCATAAATGCTCCATTAACCAAAAAATTGTTAATCATAATTCATTGTTTTTAATATGTTGTCCATATATGGACTCATGAGGAGGGTGATATGTTGTCATTCAAAGTTGAAATGCAAGTGAAGATACCGTCACATCTAGCTTTCTCCCTTTTGTCTGACTTCACCTTGCGCCAACAATGGGACAAACACTTCTTGTAAGAACGTACCTTTCTTTAAGACTGTTTGAAGCCACTGACAACTAACCTTTTCTGATACAAATATTTTTCGAGATAATGACACTTTTCTACTTAATTAAGAAGAAATTGCTGTAAGAAGTTGACATTAAAGATTCATTAGTTAAAGTATGGATTGGGTTTCTTATCTTGAAAATAAAATTTAATTTCTCCTTAGTCTGCTTTTAAAATACAGTTGCCCTGGACTGTCAAAAGAGAGAGCTGGGACAGAGGTCATCCTTTTCTAAAATGAATACAATTCCATGCCTAGACATGTATGTATTAAAATGGTTTTACTTCACTAAGTTGCATGTAACTTGAGGTGGGTGTATTGTGCATGCTCTCTCTCTAAGATGTAAGGCAAACCTGTGGACTCCTTCATGTCTTGTTGTTTGGGACACTGATGCTCAGCTTCATTGTACAGTCAAAGTGAGAAATTAAGAAATTAGGTTCTTCAAAATGCATTTTTTTGAGAAAAGTAACATCTTTTAAAGTGTATCTGAATTGGAATGGGTTTCAGAATTGCCGTAAAAGGTATTTGAGGTTTTTCTATTTACCTTATATGTTGTAGAATAATGACTAGAGACAATTGAATTGATATGATACTAATTTGATTTGGTGAATATTCTCTTAAAGGAGAAGCTTTTTGTAGTTAGTCATTCTATCCTGAAAGATTTTCATCAGAGTGTTAAACTGGAAGCTTAGGGATATTTGAAAAATTACAGTCTCTGCTGAATTTATGGCTTGTAACAAATGAAATCTGAAGTAATATTATGTTGATTTTCCATATCTACACCCAAAAATCTCAGCTTTTTTATGACTACCATGCAGCCTGATTGACTGGTCAAAATGGAATACCGGCTTAGCAGTGCTTATTGCTGAGGCAGTAGAGGCTGAAATTAAAGAAATAATTTACTGCCAGTGTGTAGGAAAATTATGATTTTTTTTTTTGTAGTGAAAACTCAGAGATAGTTATCAGTACTTCCAAGACAGTGAAAGTGTGTCCTTGAACAGGGTAGAGCACAACTTTGAATAAAAATTTAAAAATGTTTCTTGACTGACTTTCCTGTGGTGTGCCAGATGAGCAATGTTTGGTCATTCAGCAAGTATTATGGCTTGCAGGCTAGTTTCATTCCAAACAAGAATTGACAGTATGCAAAAGATATGCTTTTAAGACATTGCTCCAGCACTTTTTAACACTTTAGTTAAACAGAGAGGTGCTGTCAGATGAGGTGTTGCGGAAGATCTCAGTTTTTCACTCCATCTTCCTCCCTCTTCCTTGCTGCCTGAACATGAAAATCATAGGCCGAGCGCTAGGATGGAATACATGTTTGCACTGTGTTTTTTGTAAGAGATGCTGTTGCATACATCAGGGTCTGCATGTGTGTTTTAAATGTATTTGCAGAACTTGTGAGGTCCTGCAGGCTGTGAGTGAAGATGAGAAAATATATTATGTTACATCTCCACCCATGACTGGCCATAAACCCAGAGACTTTGTGCTTCTCGTGTCTCAAAGGCAACCCTGTAAGCCAAGGTGAGTATGCACATTAACTGTGAGTACTTCAGAGCCACAGTTTTGATAACTGTTGACTTTTACTCTCATTGAGTGACAAAGATTATTATTATTTAAGGGAATAGACGAGTAGCTGATTTAAAATACAATATGTTGATACCTGAGTTTGCACAACCATATTTGTTTTGCAACGTGAAGGTGCAGTGAAGTAAATTCAAAGTATCACAAATTTGTAGCTTTGTCTGGTATTGCTTCTTGGATAGTGACTCTTTGGGAGTGGTCTATCATGAGGAAAAATAAGCCAGAATTCCAAATGGGGCATTTGGAAAAAAACATGTCCCAGAAGGCCTGTCAGCATGCTGAAGCATGTACCTGGGAGTTTGTCTGTTTGTTTGCTTTAAGTGACTTTGTCATCCCATTTAATGTAGTTCTGAAGAATTTCTTATTCAAGGAAGTGCTTGGCCATTCTTGAAACCTCGGTGTGACACATTTATTGTATCTGTAAATTTTGCTGCTGAATTTGGTTTAAAAAGTTCCCTGATCAGTTGAACATACATTGATTTTTTTTATTATATTTCCTTTTGTTCTTGGATAATGAAACATGGGTAAATGGGACTGTCTGGTGTATCTTATCATTCTTTATTCACAGTTTCTTTTCTTATATTCAGTAATTCTGCATGTTAACAGAACATTACTTCTAAAAGGCAGTACTCTGTACTTGGCCTGCTTTTTTCCCCCCTCATCTAACAACTGAATCACGTCTAACTTTCCTGGGGCCACACTGTAAAGCCTCTTAGTAAGGGTTGCTCCTAGGAACTGATTCTATAAACATGGATTGGGGAGAGCAGGATAAATTATGAAAAGTTTGTATGTGAGTGATTTGTTCTGTGTCTTTCAACAGACGTCTTCTTGATTGGAGGCCGTGACAAAGCCTGCATGAGTCTCAAATGTATCTTTAAACGTACAGGAGCTTGTTTGCTTTCATATGAAAATGACATCTGTGGTGTAGCTGTGCATACTCTGTAGTCATTTATATGCATCTTTTTTAACATCTTGTTGAAGAAGTGTTTAATTCTTGCCCTGCAGTGAACCCTACATAGTAGCTGTAAAGTCAGTTACCCTCACGTCTATGCCACCTTCTTCGGAGAACTACAGAAGTGAAATCCTTTGTGCTGGATTCCAGATCTACAGCGACAACAACAGCTCCTGTACAGTGAGTATTTCTGGAGACCTCAGCAGTGTCTCCTTTCCTGCAGTATTACATGTGCATATAATCTCATTTGAACTGACAGTCTGGAACAGCAATATAACAAAAAAAAAGAGTCAGTCTCCCCGGAGTTCGGTGTGATTATTAAGACCTTCTTTCTTCCACAAAGTGGAATCTGTCTTGGCCAACTTTGGCCAATCTGAATGTTAGGAGTGAAATATAAACTAAGCACTGGAGGTGGCCAGGCACCTCCAGAGAGTCATTCATTCAATCCTAAACTACATTTCTAGAAGGTGTGTATTACACTGGTCTCTGATGGTGTCCATCTCTCTTCACCGACTATAGAGGAAGTCAAAGCAATTAGTTCAGATGAAATGCTTAACCCATCTCTGGACCAATGACAATGTTCCTCTTTTGTTCTTTTCCATGGGAAGGCTATAATTTTTCATTTAAGAAAACGTATTTCTGAAAACATTCAGCACCTCTTCTTGGATGAGTCTTTTTTCAGGCAATAGCTTTTTTTCATAAAGCACATATATTTACGGGGTTACACATAATGTTTCTTGTTGCACTGCTGTGTACATCTACGTACAGATGCCTGAGGACCTGTCAGTAGTAAGGACACTAAAATCACTAAAATACTGTAAAAAAGGCTTGCTCTTTTTGCTAATTATTGCCTTCAGTTTCAGAAGCACTATGTGTTTGTGTTCGCATCTGTAAAAACTTTGATACTCATTTAGGCTCTGCAAAAACTGGCTAACTATTGCAATAGGCTTTTTTGTTTCATTTATTTCTGTTTAAGCAGGTGTGTTACTTCAATCAAGTGACATCAGGTGTTATGCCTTACTTAGCTGCAAATCTTACTGGTTCATCAAAATCCATTGAAGACACTGCTTTGGAATGTGTAAAGTTCTTGGAGCTGAGAGGCTGCAAGTACTGAAGTTAAAAATGCATTTCTGAAGAGACCACTAAAGATTATCGAGCAGTACTGGTTTAAATTCCTGCATGTGTGTTGATAATTTTCCTACAGGTTAGTTACTTTGGATCATGTAGCCAATATGGGGCTTGAGCCTGAGAATATCTAGTACAAGCATTTTCTATCAAATTAAGATTAGGTTTTAGGCTCTAAATTCAATTTTTACTTTTAAGAAGATGAAGGGACACATTCTGCTCTTGATTGCATTAATTAGTTTTATATAAATGGAGGCAGAACTTATCGCTAATAGAACTGCAGCACATGAGACTATTTCACTATTTCAATGTTATACTGAACGTAACAGCATCAGTCAATTTTAAATCAGTAAATACCACCCTGTGTAATTTGCAGAGAAGTGGGGCTGCTAAGTAGTTTATCCAGTGCTCTGGCCTGGTTTCCCAGGTTCTTGCACACAATTATATATAAATGGATTACACCTAATGTAAGTTAATATTTGCTAATGTTTGTACTTTATCTGATAATACTTGTAGTTACCTGTGACTTCCAATAAATTATTGTTTCTGAGGTTACAAATCCATTGTAAATTTTATTACGGTATCTCTGGAATGGCTTCAGATGTTGTTCCAGAAAAACTGCTTTGTACTGATGATGGGGGCTATTCACCTCTTACAGAAGGGCCGTGACCTCCAGCTGGCAAGCTCTATGCAAGACTGTTCTGCTAGCATTGAATAAATGCAGAACAGCCAGACTCTTGGATCCCCTCCCTCACGGATTAAAAGGGAGAATTGTTTCAGAGGTTTTGTTGTGGTGTATCTACTTTGTTTTCTGCTCTTATTTTTTCTCAAAAGAGCCTTGTTCAGAAAAATTAGTATGATCACCAGCAGTTAGATCATAAACTGAATGGGGGGGATGTTAAGAGAATCAAGGCATGTGAACTGTAGCAGTGCCATTTTATTTTACTGTAGTTTTGTAACTGGTAGAGTGAGAGCTCTAGGGGTCTGGTCCAGTTCACAGAATCACAGAATGTTAGAGATTGGAAGGGACCTCGAAAGATCATCTAGTCCAATCCCCCTGCCGGAGCAGGACACCTAGATCAGATCACACAAGAACGCATCCAGGCGGTCTTTGAATGTCTCCAGAGAAGGAGACTCCACAACCTCTCTGGGCAGCCTGTTCCAGTGCTCTGTCACCCTCACTGTAAAGAAGTTTTTCCTCATACTCAAGCGGAACCTCCTATGTTCCAGCTTGAACCCATTGCCCCTTGTCCTATCACTGGATGTCACAGAGAAGAGCCTGGCTCCATCCTCCTGACACTCACCCTTCACGTATTTATAAACATTAATTAGGTCACCCCTCAGTCTCCTCTTTTCCAAGCTAAAGAGACCCAGCTCCCTCAGCCTTTCCTCATAAGGGAGATGCTCCATTCCCTTCATCATCTTTGTGGCTCTGCGCTGGACTCTCTCCAGCAGTTCCCTGTCCCTCTTGAACTGAGGGGCCCAGAACTGGACACAATATTCCAGATGCGGTCTCACCAGGGCAGAGTAGAGGGGGAGGAGAACCTCTCTTGACCTACTGACCAGTTCCCACTTAAACATATCTTCAGATAAACCTGTAACCAAATCAAAGCTTTCATCAGTGATTTATGGGTTACAGCTTGCCTGCACATTTTCGTATGGCATGTCTACCAAGTGCAGCAGAAGAGAGCTCAGCTGGAGTCTGGGAAGCCCTCTGAGTATACGAGCACCGTGGATCACGAGGCCCCTCAACAAGATTAGTTTACCCTGGTTATAGCCTTGAACCAAAGCATTAGTGAAGTCAGCTGCTGTCTTCTACATCTAGTGAAGGATGGCCACTGTCACTGTATGCTGTACAACATGGGATACCTTTATACTAGTAATAAAACAAGTAAAGCAGGTCCTGGTCTTTGGCCCTGAGGAGACACTGTAGATCCAGATTGTGATTTTTGGATTGTCATTTTTATCACTTTATGATCTAAGGTGCAATACCTCAGTCTAGATAGTGAGATGGCAGCCCCAGGGCAGCCCCCTCCAGAGGCCCTGCTGCCTCTTCCTGGTTCAGCTGGTCATGGAAGTGTCCAGGCCCACTCTGTGAACCAGGAGCTCAGCTGGCTGAGTCCTGCCAACGCTTGCAGATGATGGCAGACAAGTTCTTGAGTGAGCAGGTAAGCCTCTGTGGTCCTAATTTTTAGTGAAGAGAGACACCTATGTTCAGCTCTGAATACACACATGACAGATCAGGGAGAATGAGCCCAAACACCGCCTGCAGTAAGCATTTCTGTCAGCTGTTTTGGTGTTTTCTTATGTAGTACACTTCATAACTTCTCTTTAGAGACACACATTGCTCTCTGCTGTGGGGCTGCCACGGGGGCTAGCTGGAGAACACTATTTGTCATGTTTGAAATATCAGTGTTCTGCCAAGCTCATGCCCAAGTGAGAGGTTCCCAACACTGAGACCTTGGCCATTGTAGTGCAAAGCACTGAAAGCTGGGCCACATTCCAGAGGCAGCTGCACATCTTTGGGGGTGTAGGGGAAGAGTCTTTTTGACATAGACCAAGGATTGTATTTTACCAGCCTCTGTGCAACTGCTAAGACAAGATTCAGGTTTCTGGTACATCAGCTTTGCTTGAACTCCCAATTATTTGTTTAAATTTATTTGGGGTACAATGCATTTTTACATGCAGCACCTTTTATAGCTGCTTTTCAAATAGCCTTCTTCAAGGTCATGTACCTTTGTAAAATCATCTAACAAGAGATTAGTGGGTGCCTTTAACAAGTAGTTTTTGTCCAACAGTTACTGAAGATTGCTAACCTGTGCAGCTGTTTTAGACAGTGTAGTGCAAGCATTTCAGTGCCTCTTTATCCTCAGCAGTCACTGAAGCAGAAGACAAGAGGGAGGCATACATGCTTCCAGCCCCATGCAAGCACACGCTTCGTGTGATTACCTGGAAACAGCTGCTGCCTTTACATTGAAATTCTTGCAGAGAGTGTACCCTGTGATTTTCTAAGTCTGACGTCTTTTTTTTTCTTCTCAGGGGACAACAGAGCAGTAGTCAGGTGCAGGAGCCCAACAAGTGTTTTTACAGTGCCAGATGGATCAAAGCAACAGGTATGAAACGCAAGGTTGTCTTATGCAGTGATGGCTGTCAGGCTGGGCTCAGAAGGTGGGCAAGCTGGATACTAGCATGCCCTGCTTGTGCTCCACCATTTTGAGAACAAAGGTTAATCCACTGCTTCTCTGAAGACTTCTTTTGCCATGACTTTCCTCTCAGTGATCCTGTTTTTTGCAGTCACTTTCACCAAGTGACAGTGATCAGCTGTGGAAAGGAGCTGTGAATTTTATTTTCCTCCAAGTTACACATTGTACACCCTGTAGCTTAGCTGTCTGCCAAAGGGATGCTTCTGCATCACCCTGCAGTGGTACAACTGGGTGACCACATCTTACGCAGAACCATAGACCTGCAGCAGCCGTTTCCTCAGGAGGAGAGCCTGCAGTCTGAAACCAGACCCTGCACCCCTCACTGTCTACACAACTGATCTGGGAAGTACTGGTACCACTTAATGCTTTTTGCGCTGAGAGAAATGTTTGTTGCAAAAGATTTGTCCACCTTAAAGTGATGCTGCTTTAAGCTTTAATAAAATAGTTACTTAAAATTCTGTAAATAATACTTGATTTGATCCCCATCTACTCCTCCATTTAAATGTGTGCTCTGATTATTATAAACTGAATATACATGCCCTGTCTTAATCAACTGATGCGCCTTTACATCCAGAACAGAACCAGAAAACCTAAAATAAGAGCTCTAACTCTTGTATTCTTTAGCAGTGTTTTATTAAAAATAACTGACATGTACAAATAGAATCCACACAGTTACATTCCTGTGTTTGTTTTTTGCTGTAAGAGAAGTACATTCCAAACCCATGGTTTCCGTGGCTGGTCCTAAGCATCTCAAAACCCAGTCCCGAGCTCAAGTTGGCTATATCTGGTGTTACTTCTGTATTCTCACCAAGGCGATGTATGGACCGTTTCTGAAGTTTTTAGAAGGCATGTTTAAGATTTTTGGGACGTGGAAGTACTGCATTTGTCCAATGGCAATGACCACTGTAGCAGAGGCCTGAGAAGCCTGATGGGGCGGGTGCCGGCCTACACAGCACTGCAGAGTGCTGCGCAGAGACCCCGCACAGCGCCTGCACACGTTGCCCAGGGCTGCATCAAGACACTGGTTCAGAATGAAGTGCTGCATGTGAGATGAGCTCCAGGTGCACCTCTCCAGTAACATCATGCTGCTTTGTTCATCTCAGATGAGATGATCATTCTGTGATCATCGCTGCCTGCACAGGCTGAATTACTACAGCTATTCAGAGAGCTATTGCAGTAACTCCATTCCGAGTTGGTTTTGTAACTTTTAAAAATATGTATCACTTTCTCTAAGGCTACAGTTTTTTGGGCTGCAGTTTCCACTTCAAAATAAATAAATCTGCCGTTAAGTAGGTACGTGCAATACAAAGCAAAGTTTACTCCCAACCCACCAAGGGATAGAAACACTGAAGATTTTTGAACACTTTCCTTGAAAAAAGTAAAGAAGCTAAGCAAGCTGCTCTTGCTCTCCAACTCTTTTCAGGTATATTTCACCACTGATAGCAGAGGAAGGGCATGATTCTGTTTCTATTAGTGAGCAAATACTCAAACAATCCAACCTGCATAAACTATCAGGTTAATGCATTTATGTATTTAGCTGAGCAGCGGTAATTGCACCCCCAGGCTCTATGGGCTGTAGGGTCTTCCTGGTAACTTTGCCACAAGACTGCTCCAGGTGGAACATACAGAGGAAGAAATAATTTTTTCCAAAACCAAACCAGAACCCAACAAGATTCTTTAGAAAATACCCACAATCCCTTTCAGAGAAATAGAGAAATAATCTTAGTAAGATCAGCATGACTGTGTTCCTCTCTGATACATAAAAGCAGCACTCACGGTAACAGTGCAGATCACTGAACTCCAGTGGTCATAGACCCCGTGATAAAATGCACATACCCTGTCTGGTTACTGCAACCAGATCCCCTTTACAAGAAGCAGCCAATTTCCCTCTTCAGAGAGCTGGCAGTGAGAGGGTATGTAACCCAGAGGGAAAGCTGTATTTCAGCAGAGATACATAAAATAAAATACCCATTTGCTGCATTTCTGTTGTTCGCCGATTTTCAGTAAGCTAGGTGAGTCTAGGAGGCAAACTGGAAAAATGGGGTGGAGAAAAAAACAACTTAGCTGCAGCAGTCTGCTTGATTTTCTGGAACCAGCAATCCACTCTGTGTAGTCTCTACTCAGGAGTGACGCAGTGCAGGCTAACTGTGGTTTACAGCCAAGAGAGGCCTTCAAAAGGCAACAACTTTGGGTACTTTCACTTTTGGTTTTTGCAGCTTTGGTGTTTCTGTTATTTCTTCATAATCTGCACTCATTCCAATGGCCCATCGCCCAACTGTAACCTGATCTGTAGAGTGAGAGACAAGAGATTATGGAAAGGCTAAGCATGACCATTGTATCAAACTTTCACATTTGAGGAAGATTTGGCCTGTAAAGGCCTGTCATTGATTCATCAAGGACCTATCCGTTTAGTTCTAGCTCTAAAGCCAACTCCCCTTACACAACTTTTTTTTTTTTAAATTGTGTTTTGTAAACTCCCTTTCTTCCCCCACACAGATTGTCAATGTTCAGAAATCATTACTGTTTTTTCCTGTCAGACTGGCCAAAGAAACACTCAAAGAGTATGCAGGCGATACATTAACTCTCTCTTCAGTCCTAGTAACTCTTATGATGAAGATTTCAGAATATATCAAGCAAAAACTAAACTTAAAGAGGCACAATAGAGAAAAATTTACATTTCTTAGTTCACATCCCTGTATATAATCAACACCATCTTCGTGCTGTTCAAATGCTATTCAGACCAATTAACACTCCTTTCTTAGAGTATCACTGCTAACCAACCTGTATCTTTTCCAAATGGTAATCTAATTTTGAGAGCAACAAATCAAATCATACCAGGAATATCCCATGGATAAATCAGTGCTTATTTGGATTAACTTCTGTATATTAAAGCAGGCCAAATAAGACCCCGTGAAGAATGACAAGCTAGTGCCTAAACTTCTTTGCCAGCTACTAGCTACCTTCCTGTAGTCTATCTAGAAGTACTTTGCACGACACAAAGTGATTTCAAAGAATATTACAATTCTTGCCAATAATGTCACAGTTCCAATTAATTTGACCATTTTTAAACAGCAAGACTAGTTTTGAAACATCAGCAGGAGGACTAAGATTTCCCTTGGGAAACTGAACAGCAGCTGTCAGTCTTCACTATAGACATAAAATTTCTCAAAAAAAGGGAGAAAAAAATTCTAGTTCTGCTTCACGTATAATTTAAGGCCCTACTGCCAGAAAGCCGAGAGACCTGCTCTTTTTTCAGCTTGTCTGCACAAAGACAGCAGCATTACAAATTGGCATTTGCTAGTTCCTGTTAATTGTCATGTACATATGCACACTGGTATTTCACACCAGCTTCTGGCTCACAGGCCTGGCATATCTTTTGCAGTGCAGAGGTGGGACCACGCGAGTCTAATGACTGCACCCTCACGTAGGTTTCTTTCAGGCTTTCAACTCAGCAGTCATCTGAGTGGGCGCTGCCCAACAATCCGCTAAGGCTGATGAGCTTGGGAAAATTTTAGCATCTTTCAATGTCAAAAACTTCTGTCAGTTAAGACTCAATCTCACTTGTTCTAAACTAGCAAAGCAGCATACATCTAGGATGTTACATACGGTCTCGGATGCAACAATATCATATACTGTTGCACTCTAAGATCAGATTCAGAAAACTGCTGAAGTATAGGCCTCTATTGCCTCCATAATTTTTTACATAAATTCCACAGAAGTGGCATATTACTAACACAAAAGTTCTATAAACCATGCAAACGAGGCAGAAAAATGCACAAATGAGTCACAACTTCAGTAACAGAATCATTCTTCAGACCCTTGTTTGATGCTTTTGCCTTCCTTGGTGCTGTTTTTCCTATATAATGCAATTTTTCCACCCACAGAGAAGTAAGCAGCTTATTAGCTGGTGAATCCAGCTGGACAGATCTGTCTCTTCTTTCTCTCCTGTCTTGAATGACTTGAACACTTGCCGGCACATGCAGCTTTTACAAGCTGCCAGCACCATCACCCTGCAACTGACATTATATTTGGTTCCACCGCTTCACACACACACCAACAGAAGAAACCAGTTTTGTTCTATAACTGCTAAAGTCGTGAACAGCAGCATGAATACTGGCTAACAAATACACAATAGCTCATATTAGCTTCAGAAACCCACAAACTAGATTTCTTTTTGAATGGAAAGTTCTTCTGCAATGCAACTTCACGCTTCCTCCATAATGTAAGCACTCATTCCCAAAGGAAGGTCACCTTTGCTAGCTGCAAGATCTCTTCTCAAACTCTTTTTTCCTGATCAAAGCCAGGCAAAGCAGTAAATAAGCATTACTCAGCTGTGCACTCAAAACTCGAGTCTGTACACTCCCCTGCATCTCACCTGAGTTCTGTTTTTCCGGACAGTCTTTTCTGAAGTGCTCCACAGAGCCACAAAGTCTGCAGCTGCCACCTGTTAAGATAGAAAGTTGTCACTCATCTAGGAAAAAAAAAATCACCAAAAAACACCAAACACAAAACAAACCCCCAACACTGCTTTGCTTTTGTTTATTGATAAATCTTGTTCTAGTTTTCTGTGGTGACAACCTGTAAATAAGATAAGGAAATGTCCCTATGGACAGGTCTGCATTCCTAGGCACAGTAATACAACGTCATGGAGCAGATACACAGGCAGCTTTGGAAGCCTGCAAACAGTTTCCTCTGTCTCTCTGACAGACAGAGCGAGATGTCTGTAATCACACTGCTCTGTAAAGCATCCACACTACAGATCCCAGTCAACACACACTGAATATTTCTGATTTGTTTGATTTGAAGTGCTCTTTTTGAGAAACAAGTTGAATTCTGCTTCAGAACTCATATTCAAAGGATCTTTTGAAATTAATAGGAGCTCCTGAGAGACAGGTAATCCAACTGCAAGTCCTAAGATAGGAAATATAAATTCTACTCATAATCCAAACATCTGAAAAAGTAGTGATTTTTCTTCCAATTTAACTGTGCGGTAAGATCACCCTTCTGAGTTTGCCAGACCTCAAGTTTGTAATGGGAGACAGAATGTTATTTGTTAGTGCCACCAGAAAAATCAGGCAGAGTACAATCTGAGTTAAATCTTCAAACTTGTATCACCTTTCTCATTACAGTCACTTAAAACAAAAATGTTCTTTTTCTAGTGACAGTCCTTGTTTTGCGTGAACACCTCCCAAAGTCTTAAGCTGTAGCATGAGAGTATGTTTTTACCACATACTTTGGTATATGTACATTGAAATACACATTGACTACATACATACAGCCTATTATGATCTTGTTTCTTTGTGTGCCTCTTGAAATTGTAAGCACAAGCAAGTTCTTACACTTTGCCTCTCATCTCATTGTTCAACACCAAGCTTACAATTAAAACAGAAGTCCCTAGGTAATCAATATTAACACCGAATTCCCCAGAACTGATCTGCTTTTACCAAGAGTAAAATGTACTGAGAAATTCTTTTAGTTGGATTCCCATTCACTTACAATATTACTTTGTTCTGCCACAGTCAAGTATGGAAAATGTGTTTTGGTTTCAGTAAACCACTACACTCACCTTCGGCATACAATCCTTTGGGATTATCTGGACATGACCTTGATAGATGCCCCACCTCACCACAGATGAAACATTTTGCATATGGAAATGCCCCTGCAAAATCCCACAGAGTTTATGATCCACATAAAAATGTCTGTAAAGTCACAGACAACTGTGAACACACTATAATGACTATATTATACTATACCATTATACTATAAACACTACACTGTCTCTTATACTGTTAGGTTCATTGTTATAATAGTGTGTTCCTTTAAACAGATTAACCTATCTCCTCAGAACAGTTAAATTACTAAAACACAAAGCTTGTATTTCAGTAGTCAGAAAACTCACACCAAAGCATTTTGAAAAATACAAATTTCTGAGACGTACCAACTGCTGGATCTATTTTTGCTTTGCATTTGCTGATGTCATGTTCTGTGGATCCACACCGGTAACAGATTCCCGTACCCATATCCTGACTTTCCAGTACCGCAGGACAATCGGCAACACCATGGCCAGGTTCTCTACAGTGGAAACATACCTTTGAAAATAAAAATTAAGTTATACTCATTTTCATGGGCAGTTCACATAGCAAAACATAGCACTTATGGGTGACATTACTAAAAAATTCACTTACTCCTGTTATCTGATTATCACCTATCACCAACAGACTTTTACTACGTCACTACTTCTGTTGGCTGAAACCTTGAGGGTACTATTGGATAAATATCTCTAGCACTGAGATTTGAGGTTACTCTAACATAAAAAGATTCTGTGAATGGCAGTCAATGAGCTGAAAATCCCAGTTTAATAAGGCTTTCTGGCTTTTTAGAATGCAAACATATCAAGGGATTTTCTCCTCAGGGAAAAACAGGTAGACACAAGAGACACTGTACCCTGTCACAAAATAACTGTCAGTGGTCTGTGCCATTAAATTGTATTATTATCGGTATTTTTCTTCTTTCACCAACACCACACTGTACAGGGTACTCACTCACTGACAAGCAAGTGCCCTGGAGGAATGATATGTGACTTCGACTACAGGACAGTTCCCCAAGCTCTTTAAGTGCTACTGCAGTAAGTGCTAAAGTCAATACAAGCAATGTTGCACCACTCCTACAACTTACTCATGAAAAACTTAGATATCTCAGAATAATTAGTAATAGACTCTCTCTGCTATGTTCTCAGATTACATTCAGCACAAGTTTCTACTGAATGCGTAAGTTTATTCTGAGATAACTGCTTTGAGACAGTCTCATTACAATGTCTGCTTGAGATCTCACTCCAATTGTCAAGCAGAAAATACT
>NW_010127297.1:0-641 GCF_000699245.1 Pterocles gutturalis | reverse complement strand
TACACAGGAATATTGTTCTCATGGATTACATACAGAGATGGACTGAATTAATTTCATTCAGGAGAAGAGAGGGGCTGGGCATTCACCAAAGGGTAGCAAGAACAGTGTTCAACCGGAAGAGCCACGCTAATGGTGAAGACTTCAGTTGAATCTCACTGTTTGTTTTAAAGTTGAGACACTTAAGTTAACTTTATTAACTTGGAATGTCACTTAGCCCACACTGTGCTTCTAGCGGCTAAGGCACTCGGTCTCCTCTCTGAACTGCCTCCTGGCAGGACCAGCAGAGAACAAGGAATCTCCCTTTTCCACACGAAGCTTTTCCCACGTTTTAACAAGCTACCACGAACTGGCAAACACACAAGACTCCAGGCAACACTCACCATAGCATTTTTCTTCATTTCTTGCCTCTTCAGCCTCCTATCCCCCCGCCGCTTGTCCTTCTTCAAGGCCATCGCCACCTCCTTCTCCAGCTCACCCCTGCCTGCTTCGGCCTCCCCTCCACGCCGCCAGCTCTGCTTCAGGTGCGCCACAAACCCGTTCACGTCTTCGTTCACATAGTCCTTTTTCTTTCTGTTCTTCTTCTTCCTCTTCTCCGGCTCCTTCTTCGAGGAGAGCGCGACCGCGCCGCCCTCCCGCCCCCG
>NW_010127296.1:0-307 GCF_000699245.1 Pterocles gutturalis | reverse complement strand
AAGGGACCGCCAGCGCCTCAGCGGGGACATCCATGTCCCCCGCCGTGGTGACAGCCCCGGGAGGGGACAGGGCGGGGGGTGTCTCACCTGGAAGAACAGCTCCACGTGCTCGGCGGGCGCCCCGTCCCTCGGGGGGGGCTGGGTGCAGCGCCCCATCATGTCGTAGATGGATGTCATGATCTCCAGCATCTCCTGGGAGGGGACAGAGGGTGACAAGAATCCTCCAAACAGTCACTTTTGTCCCCCAGCACCCATTTCCACCATCCCCATCCCTCTCTGGGCGTCCCTCGTGCTGCTCCCACCCCTT
>NW_010127295.1:6308-11402 GCF_000699245.1 Pterocles gutturalis | reverse complement strand
AATAATAATAATAATAAAGATAAATTGCTATTATCAATTGCATACAACTCTGCCAAGCCTTCGAGTCTGTGCAACCGCCTCAGGCTTTTTAAAATAAATTTCCAAGACAAATGTCAAAGAAGAAAAAAACTTTGCAAATAACATTAAAAATGTTCTAGACGCTTAATTGGAAAATTCCATACTTTAGAGAACCTGAAGTTTTGCAGGGCTGCCTTTGTATCAGGAATACAGAGCACTTTGAAGCATACTTACACATCAGCAAATATCACATGTTTATAACAACTTTAAAAGCCACATAAATTGTAGTTTTCTAGTGAGTTATGCTTACAGGCTGGCTGCTTTCCAAGGTAAACATAGTAGAAACAATAGATCAGTTACCTGTCAGGCTTTGAAGCAAAAGAGGAAAAATGTAGTAGTTATGCAGAAAATTTACAAACATTTCATTCCCACTAGATGCAGCACAAACAGCATCCATTCCTGGACATGAAATACTGTTCTCAATCTGTTAAATTTTGGTGAAGATGGAATACCCAAAGTGATATAGCCAAAAAATCACACACTGCTAAACTACTGCCCCACTACTAACTAATAATATTTCTGCTTCACGACCTTACATTAAGAGATGAAGCTCTGCTGTGCTTTTTGGAGCCTTCTAGAGAACAATCTTCACATCTTGTTTTCACAGTCCACCAGCAGGATCAGTCAACAGCATATCTGGATATTTCTAAGATTACATTACAAACCAGTGTTAAGAACTGCAGCTTTAACCTCATCTTCAGCTCTGTAATTCTTTCTTTCCACCAGCTACAAAAGGAAGCTTCTCTTCTGCCAGAACTCCAAAGGGACATCCTCAGGGCTTCAAGTGGATTCAGGTCTTCAGAGCCATTTCTAGCAGCACTGCATTTCGCAGTGTAAACACTCCCCTTCACACATCTGCGTGGTGCTGTGCATAAAGGCAAGCTTTGCCTGGGAAGACGCACGGCTGAGTTAGACGATCTGTACTTCAGCTAATAAAGCTCTGTGTCTCAGCAGGGATTCTCAGCCCATGCACAGCGGCAGGCTGATGCAGATACATTGCTTCTGGTTCCTGGGCTATTGAATTTGATTCTATGAAACACATAACATTTTTCTGCAAACTTTAAGTGTTCCCAAAGCCAGACAATGTTTTACCAACATAGTATAATAAAGCAACTCATGTTTCTTGTTAAAGCTGAATGGCTTTGGTCCCTCAAACACATGGGAAGATACAAGTGACCGTTTGATTCTTACTTGTAGTGTTTTGCATTTAGATGCAAAGGACAGGCTGAAAGAGTCGGGGTCGTTCAGCCTGGAGAAGAGAAGGCTCCGAGGAGACTTAATAGCAGCCTTCCAGTACCTGAAGGGGGCTACAGGAGAGATGGGGAGGCACTCTTTATCACGGAGTGTAGAGAGAGGACAAGGAGTAATGGGTATAAGCTAAAAGAGGGTAAATTTAGACTAGACATTAGGAAGAAATTTTTCACTATGAGGGTGGTGAGACACTGGAACAGGTTGCCCAGAGAAGCTGTGGATGCCCCATCCCTGGAGGTGTTCAAGGCCAGGCTGGATGAGGCTTTGAGCAACCTGGGCTAGTGGAGGGTGTCCCTGCCCATGGCAGGGGGGTTGGAACTAGATGATCTTTGAGGTCCTTTCCAGCCCAAACCATTCTATGATTCTATGACCCAGTGCTATTGACAAATGAATAACAAGATGTTTTCCATGAACATTTAGCAAGGTCATTTTATCCTATAACAATTCACCACTATAAGAAGCTAAATAAAGTAATTCAATGTTCAAGCAACAAGGAAAGTTAGTAAAGTACTGCATAAGCACAGGCAGCTAAGTCGCCAAAAAGCAACTTCTAAGACCATGATTTTTAGCTTTGTATTATATAAATAATAGCTCATTTGAAAAAGAATCTTAGTTTCTAATAAAGCTTTCCAGAACTGAAAGAGCTTATGAAAAAGAATTAAAAGTTTTTTAATAGGTGTTGTATTTCCTATCACAAAGACCAAGCCAATGTTATGGTAGGAATGAGTTTCAAGTCATCAGCTACAAATATATTGGCAGTTGCGGATTCATGAGATAGACACACTGTGGCAGACATAGATGCTAGGCACGTATCCATGAAACAATTACAGGACAGCAAGTGACCTAGTCAGGGAAATAACCCACGATAGCTACTGAGGGACTACTAGATTTTACACATGAGCAATGCTCTAGTTTAACAAGAGCTATTAGGGAAAAAGGGGGAGGAAAGAAGGAAAGCCCCACAAGAGCTAAAGAGCCTCCCAACCTACATTTGGGGCATTGTTATAGACCAACTGACCACTTCCAGTCTCCGACTCAGTACCGCTGATGTTGCTACAAAAGTGCCTTAAAAGCTGTAAAGTAACAGGGAAAGGAACAAAGCCAGAATAACTTTCAAAAGACCATGATCATTGAAGCAAAAAAATTGTTTGGGTGTTAAGGAAACTACACTGCTCATACCCTGGGGATGAGAGGCCAGACGATAAAGAATACCCTGACCTACACCAAAACTATCACATACAAGATAAAGGAGACAGGTAGGCATAGTCTACAGGGGGTTATTTATTGACATCCCCTCTCCCCCTTAAAATAAATAATAACAAAAAAGGAATCTAAGAGGAAATGCAATGACTCAAGCTTTGCACTAGATAAATTATATCCAAAAAAGGAAGATACTATCCAGATTTGGCTGTGCAGACCATGCCACCAGAAATATCGGGAATCTTCTCATAGCAGTTTCTGTAGTCACGGAACATGTTTAACGTCAGCTGTATCTAGACTTTTCTTTAGGGCCAAACAGATGTAGAACTAATGATCTTGCAATTATTATAAGGACTTACTTCTCCCCCTCCCCTTTTTTCTATTTCTCTCTCACTAAAAGAACTTTTCTTCCAAGAAGATCCAGCATTCTCTCAGTTATTTCCAAGTGGGAACACACCCTGGCATGTGTTTCCCCTTTTACCGAGTGCCCTGACCTTTCAGGAAAAAAAGACTACAAGAAACCACTGAATTCCTGGAAAGGATCTGCTATTTCCGATTACCATACTAATATCACAGAAACAAAACCAGAAATGCTTATCTTTAAGTTGTAAAATATGCTCATTAATAAATAAAGTACCTGGGCAACTGGCTAAGGATATACATGAAAAAACATGTACGACTTTCCAGTTGCATTTTCAGAAGAACTCCCAAATGCAACCACAGCTCTTGAAATGCCTTTAACGAGATCATTGCAATGGGCATTATGGAGGTGATATTTTTATTGGGGAAATTACAAATCATGGACTTTTTAAAAACAGATGCTTATGACATTCCACTTCCCTCTTTTCATCAGTTTGAGGCTTCTCCCTGTGCTTTATGAAAGTAAACACACTGCTGAAACTGTCAATACTCCCAAATAACTGAAGGACAGTATTTCTTTACATACTGGGACACCTTGCATCCAAACAATACAGCCTCAAGAAAATTAGTCCATTTCTGGCATGGCTGCAAGACATGCTGAAGTTAAGAAAAAACATTACAAGCACAGCTACAAAGTTCAACACAGAAGCGCAGTATTAAACATAACAGCATTGACTATGAAATATTCTTATGTCCCAGAGCTAAGTGACATTTTTCATCCCAGCATGGAACAGACAGCTATCTTACCCTATACTGAGTCGTTCAGCTCTGTAATATTTTTGTTGCCAGCATGACCATCAAGCAAACACAGCTTGATAAACAAGAGCAAGAGTAGTGATGGCAAATGATGCAACACAAGGATGGAAGACCTGATATTGCACAGTAAGACTTGGAGTCTATTAAAGCTATTCATTTATGCGTAAGTAAATACTAACAAAAGTATGGAAACTATTTCGAGAAACTACAGTTACAAGACCTTCATCAAACAAGGGACAGTAAAATTGTTCCAACTCTTTACTAAAATGTTATAAATTAACTGGCAGTTGGGTCAACTTGCCATCTTTCTAAGATGCATAAAACCAAGAAGACACGCAGGGATGCTGCTTTCCAAGCTCACGGGCAGAATTAATAGTATGTGAACTTCTACTGGAGGCATCTAATTGAGAAACACTCACTCCTAGACATCTTAGCTCATACTGAGCAAAGTCTTAAACCTAAAATAAGAGCCCCAGTGACAAGCAACACAAGGGTCCTGCCCTTCAGAGTTCTGACTTCTCTGCTCCGCAGGTCCACCTTGAGCAACAACTGAGGCAATAATGCCTTCGAAAAAATTAAGCTGTGATTGTTAAGTTAAAAACTCTTAAATTTGACTTTCACAGGGGAACATGTGCCAACACTTCTTTTGAGTGCTTCCACTCTTAACACTAAATATGATTTCTTGTAGGTACTTTCATCTGTATTTATGCAAGAGCATGTTTTCCCATGAGGACTACTCTTAATATGCAGACGGCCTTAAAAGCTCTCCACAGAAACACAGAGAGAACTATATCGTTTTATTTAAAGATTAACAATACATTTTTTTCATAGTTTAAATAGAAGATAAATGTTTGCAACTTCTACTATGGTATCCATAAGTGTGCTGTGAGAAAAATCCTATGCTGTTACAGTATCACTTACATACTTGGATTAACACAAATAACTTAGGTCAAACCCATAATTTCTTAAGGCTAAAACTTATCATTTTTAATTTTATGTAAAGTTGCTTAACAGTCAAAACCTTCATTCTCACACAAATCATTTTCACCTGCTCCTGCTGTTGTCACAGCTTAACAGCCAGAGAGAGAGGACAGAAAGAACCAAAACAGCGCAGGAGTGGGAATAAAGTAACATACTATGTCAAGGGGAAAGCCTAGAGCTATTGGAAAGCCCTGTACCACAGCTAAGCAAGGCAAAACAACATGCCTTCTAACAAAGACAACTTGCGGCCAATTACAACCCAGAAGATTTATGTACTGACTCAGGCACATATGAGCCTGAGTTTTCCATCACCCATCTTTCCCAAGAACCCTTGTCCAGCTCACTGAAGGAGGGGTAAAGCTGGTTGTAAAGAAGTTTTCAGAAATGCAGTTAAGGAGAAAATTTGAA
>NW_010127295.1:0-6286 GCF_000699245.1 Pterocles gutturalis | reverse complement strand
GCACAGTGTTTCAACAACAGCTAAGATTTATGATATTTAAAATTTTTTCCAACATAGATACAAGCTACAACAACGTGTGTTTCCTCTCCAATTCAGCCACAGCTGAACATTTTATTGAACCACTACACTAAGAAAAGAAGCTTTCACAAAAACTTTACAAAAGATCTCTTCTTTTGGGATCAAACAGATGTATTAAAGTAATGATGGTAAAAGGAATCAATCATTGAGCTAAGTAATGTAAAGGACTGCTGAGCAGTGAAATCTCATTAATGATTTTGATGTATTAATGAGAACATCAGAACAGTATTCAGAAACATGTACTGAAGACAAATGTTTATGAAACTATTCTTTATGTCTTCATGTTCCCTCCACTCTGGATTTGAATATATTAAGAAATGTAAACAACCTTCTACATCAATACTTAGAAAAGTTTTATGGGCAATGTGTACAGTAATTCAGTTTTTAATAAAAATATTACTACCTATACTTACTATTTAATCAAAGTTCTCTTTTAATTTATTTGTTTGCAGGTTTTTGCTGTAGAGAATGGGGAAGAGGAGAAAAAAACAGTGACACTTCTGTTAGTTTCTGTTGTAAAAGGTAAGCCAGCAAGTCATCAAAGACAAGATTTTAAGATCCTCCTCCACTTTCAACAGTTTAAACATATAACAAGTCTTCATTATTTACATAAGCCATTTTAAAAGTCTCTCTATGTAAATCACATCTGATTCCAGTATTAGGAAATGTTATTTTATCCTTTTTTTTCTTTTCTTTTTTTTTTCTTTTAATTAAACTTTTCTCCACAGAAATATCAGCAATTACACTTGGTGGAATGGGGTAAGAAGTTCACATGCAAAACTCTCTCACCAAATAAGCAGTGATGACAGAAGCTCTTAAATATGCATTTTCTCACCTTAAAGGTATCTCACTAGAACAGCCTGAGCGCAAGAAGAAAAAGAAATGCTCTCTTGGCAGCACATACAAGCTGCCACCGTTGTGATGAAACATTAAACCACAAGCAGCTTCCAGAGCCAGACGTGCTTATGTAAAGGAGAACATTTCTTCTTCAAGTGTTTTAGCTTAAATACTGAAGTCAAAAGAATTGAAGTAATTTTAAGAATCACCTTCTAAGTCAGCTTTCACCTCTTTTGTATGTATATTACAATAATATTACTGTGTTTCTGGAGTAGGGGTTTAGTTACTTTTGTGTTTGGGTGGGTTTTTTTTGTTCTTGTTTTTTGGGGTTTTTTTTAATCTTTGAGAGAAAAGGTTAAACTGAAAAGAAATCAGCTGCCTTCTGCTTCATACCAGCAAAGCAGTACAGACTTTTACCCTGTATCAAAACTACCTTATTTGATTTTGAATTTGCCAAGCCTAGTATCAATTCATCAATGAAGGATTTCCTTCTTTTCATTTTGGGCATTTACATAAGTACCTTAAGTTGGGTCACTGGAATTATTTCCCCCCATTCCTCATCCCATCTCACTCCATTCGGTAGGCTGATCCTATAATCTAATTTCACAAAAGAAAACTCCATTTTATCTCCCTGTGAAGCAGCAAATACACACACAGCCTTTTTCATGGAGGCTTGATGGACAAGGGGGTTAATATTTTAGAACTTCTGAGTAGAATTTGCAATCACAGTAGGAAAAGCTAAAGAGACACTTAACCTCAGGGATGCCTCACTGTCCCCACATCTTTGTGAAATCAGAACCATCCAAAAGCAAAATAATACACAGGCAATATTTTTTCAAGTTTTCTTCTGAGAAGAGGGAGGGAAGGAACAGCGTACAGGATGCCCTGTAAGAGTTTCCTGTTACGAATAAAGGTTTTCCTACAAGAACATGCAACTATTGCTGTACACTCACACAGCCTGGAGTTTTGAACAGAGTTTCAGCAAATAATAAAGTTTAGCCTTTTGAAGCTGTTTTAGAGATCAGTTCAAGACCCAGGTTATCAGACTCACTAACATTTACATATGAAAAGGATAAGAAGTGATGATGAAAACTGCCATTTTCCTCTTTACTACAAGAAGTGACTAAACACGTGCAGAGTGCTAACAAACTTCAGTGATGAAATGCAAAATAGCTCCCTCTTCAGTTTTCTTTCAGTTTGTTCCTGCTCACTCATACAAATGAATATCAATGCCATCAGAAGACACTTGGAAAAACTGTGTTAGATTCAAACTGTAACGGTCTTGTCCTCCTCAAAGTTTAAAGCCACAGGATACCCTTAGATCATTTAATCAAATGTTTATGGAAGGCTATTCAATTCAGTTCCCTTAGCCAGCAATAGTTTGTCTAGAACAACCTTCCAAAAGGTTACCATGTTTGAAAATACCAGCATGTGGATATCTAACATATCCCATTACTATGCTGTTGACCCATGTTTTTGTTTAATAATTTTGTTTCCATAAAGATAATTGCAAGCTAACCATGAAACTTCAGTCACCATTCAGATAAGCTGGACAAACATAATAATATACATGAAGAGCTAAGAAAACCAAAATGCAAACACTACTGAATTTGATCAACTTATTTTCCATATAATTACACGTATTCAAAGACCATCCCTGGCCAGATGCATACTGGGCAAGCATCGCTGTGACTACTAGAATCTTCCCATAACTGTGTCCTTCGAATTTTCCCCAACCAAAGAAATTGTAAGACAAAAAAAGTAACCTGCAGATGAGAAAATACGCATCAGACAGAAAGATTCCCTACTCACTATGCTGTGAGGTTAACCCATTACCCTCTAATAGTCCCAAGGATGTAATCTGATACTAATGTCGTACGTACCCCAACCTCCTGCCCCATACACACTCTTTATACAGAATACATTAGTAATGGGCTACCGGTCCGTATAGCTATCGAAGTGGTAACATTTTAAGTGTCACTTTGATTCAAAAAATTTTCTTCCTTTTCTTATGACAACTATATTTACTGGATAATTTTCCTCCTGACTCAGGAATGGCCACAATAGTCTCCAGTCAAATTATTAGTAATTGAAAAGAGTAAACAGTGACCAAGCTGGGAAATCTACTTTGCCTAAATTATCAAGAGACTTTCTGAGCATGCATCTAATTTACAAGAGCTTGGCCTTTCAACAAATAGTTATAGCTATTTGTAGATTCAGAGACAAGAACACAAAAACAGGATTGTAAAAATCAAAACCAGCAGCAAGTTTTTTGCTCAGGGTTCCTATCCAGTCAAATAAACAGATAAAGAGCATGTATCAGCACTTAGATGTAGTGATACTTCAAAACAAGCTAAGAATTTACATTTTGCACATGGAAATACATAAATATACCCAAGACATAAGTGAGCTGCAATACATCTACCTATTCCTGGATGGAAAAATCCCTTCATTTTAGAAGGGGGAACTAAGTCAACATTGCCACAGTCGAGGAAACTGCCACTTTCTCTATGACATAACAGCTGGAAGTTAATGCAAGGAAGATTTCTCTAGTTACATTGGGTGGGGAGTGTTTCATTTTTTAAATTATTTTACTCTAATCTTATTTTGTATTTCAGTTTTCGGTTTGTTCTTAAGACTTATTTTCAAGTATCCCAAACTTGTTTGAGATGTAGTAATTTATCCCACTAGAAAAAATCATGCTATTAGTGAAACCTAGCTAAGAAGCCAGCTTAATTTCTCTACCAAATAAGCTCTTTTTTCATAAGGAATGAAGAAGTTTAACCATGACATTTTCAACATTAGGACTGCTTTGCTTACGAGTAGGACAGGTAGGTATGTTTCTAATCAAAGAGTGACATTCTTCATTCAAGGCTCTTCATTTGGTTGCTTGTAAGTTCAGAGAAAGGAAACAGCTAGTTACAGAAAAAGTAGTATGTGTTCACATAAATCAAAGATACCACCATTATGTAGATCAAAACTGAATTAACCTCTGCAGGCAATTTTACTTCTAGTAAAAAGCTTTATTTTCCAACAAATTAATAATTTAGAATCCAAATCATTTCATTTGTTTCACTGGGGAGATCACATGCTTTTTTGGAAGACCCAGGTCCTGTAAATAATCCGGTTTATCTGAACCATAGAAGGGACAGACCTTAATTCGCTGCAAGGAGCATTCAGATAGTTCGGTGATCATACCACAGAAACTTTTATGGAATAAGATATTTCAAGAAACACTGCCAAGATTTGCAAGGGTTTACGATGCTTCAGATGCATTGAATGGTTACACTAACCTCTAATTACACTAGAAGAACATTATTATTGTGGATATTCCTACAAAAGAAGTAAGCTCTATCTTACAGGTACTGGAAGAAGCCTCATAGTCCTGATTTTTTTTTTTCCCTTGTTAGAAAGGTTATATTGTAGAGCTTTAAGTACACCCAAGAGTTTGGTCAGACTAGATGTATTCACAGTAAATAAAGTATTTGTGGATTCCATAGAACTTATGAATGGCAATGACTATAGGTTGGTAACGGACTAGCATTCTATCAACCTTTCGTTATCTCTCACACTGACAGTATTTCTGTTTCTCCAATAAACCTGAATTAGTCATGCAAGTTTTTGATCCAGAAAAGCTGCCCTTACCACTGTAGAAGATGCCAAGTGGCATTTCAGGGAATGTCTTCTAGAGAAGTCTCTATCCAGCAGAAAGAGCACACATCAGCATGAACTGAAAACTGCAAGGCAGAAGCTATGAAACCATAACAAATTCCTCCATTGACCTGTCAATATAAGACCTTTGCAACCATCAACAGACATCTCTTAAAATAAAATATCCTACTTCCCTCCACCTCATCCCTCACACAATACAACTCTGATTAACATGTGTTTTCTTTGGAAGTGCATTCTTTGGTTCCTGTCTTTGCCCGCAGGCTGTAAAGACAAGTTACAGAAAAGAAGGCATCTTGTCCTTCTGGAGAATAAACTGCAATGCCTAAGCACTCAGAAAACGCAAAAAAACTTCAACACTGAATATAGACCTTTGCAAAATCCACGTCACACCAGGCAGGAAAAAGCTACCTACTTTCTTGAAAATAAATAAATATATATATAAAAGGCCCAAACTATGCACTTAAAAAAGAATCAAGAAGGAAATGAGTCATGGGGAAAATTTCAGGGAAATTTCATATGAAAAGGAAACCCATGAGCAATTTCATAAAATTTTCCATGCTCAGTTGTCCCCTCTCCCCTTTCTTTTCTCTTTCCCAGAGGCTTGATGGAAGAGGACAGGCCCCAAAACACTTTTATTTATCCTGCTATTAAAAGGAGAACAAAGCAGAGAATAGACCACAGTATGCTCTGATGTCTTGAAGATTTGTCTGTTGCACCTTTTTATTAATGGAATAAAAAAAAAATATTGCATCAATAACTGGCAACTACAAGCATTCAAAAAACATGAATCAGATTCCCCAAAAACCCCGAACACATTAAATAACCATTCCACTTCCAGTTTTCAGACATGCTGTCAGGAAGTACATGGTTTCTTTCTTGTCCTGCGTCAAATGGGCAGGTGGAAAATTCCCAAGCACGTTCTTCTCATGGCTATGTTCTCAACCAGCTAGAAAGCAAGTATGTCAAACTCCCAATAAGGTAATTGGGATTTATGTCTTAGTTCCCTCCCTAACACTCTGAGCCACCCTCCTATCTTTGCTCCTGCACTAGAGAAACCAAAACTTGGGACTGTTCAGATGCAGAAGGGGAAAAAGTTCCCTACAGATGAAGAGGGGTCCTCAACACCCTTACTATGAACTGGCTTTACTTAAGCAAATTATCATCTTTCTTCTCTAAATATCTTAAGTCATCACCTATTTAAAGAAAGAAAACCAAGCTGCTTTGCTGTTCCAGGTCAATACACCTTTCTATGGAGAGCACAATAGTTTGGAGAATAGATGGAAACACCAGCTGGAAGCTCTAAAGGGCACTGATTTTCCTAGCTTCTCGGAAGACTGAGGCACAGCGCTCTGCTTGATACGGTTACCTGTTCACACGCTTACAACCTTTGCAGCTTGTGAACAACACTCAGATTCAGTTTTGACTCTGAACAGGGCTTGAGAAAAGTTTACCACAAATGGAGTCTGCAGGGTCATTTATTTGAATGAATTCAAAACAAGAAAAATTGAGTCCTCATGCAAAAACATTTGTTTCCAGGAGGCTCACAAAGGGATTCTGCTACTGAAATGACATCGTGTTTGTCTCTAGAAGAAATGTGGTTTTCCAGGAGTCTTCCAACAAGACACTGCCTGGACTTGATGAATCAACTTTTCTAGCTTTTTGCACTCTCCAAAATAAAGAAATATATATATATATATAT
>NW_010127294.1:0-8807 GCF_000699245.1 Pterocles gutturalis | reverse complement strand
TGAGCTGGTACAAGACACAGGGGCTCTATGGAGACTCTTTGAGAAGTGGTGGGATGCTGACCTTGTCCTAAGAAGTAGTTTTGTTGTGTGTTTTTTCCACCACAACATGTAAGACAAACTGTTCATGCTCATGCAGAACAGATGGTTCATAGCTTCCAGTTTGTCAGATTTTTTTCTCTGACTCCTACTGAGTCAGCCTCACTGAGCTGCAAGTAGTTGACAAACTCTTGGATGCTCTAACTAAAAGTCTCTTCAGCTGACAGCTGTTCAATACTGCAGCACGTAACCACTGACTGCATGGTTTTACTCACAGTAGACTTGCACACACAAGTTTATTTGAAAGTCATAGCAGTCTCCTGACTAGTGTGTAGGAAGAACATAGTCTCGTGATGCGGTTATCAAAGAAGTGGCAGAGAATTTTCCATCTGGAGCCCTTTCAGCATCCTTATTGAAAACAGCCAATGAAGTCGAAGCAACAGCTTTACTTGTATAGATTCAGAACAAGTACTGAAGTTTGTAAAAGTTATGGTTTGAGATCACAGTATGACCTTTCGGGAAAAGTTACTTCCCCAAACATATATTTTAAGCTTATTCCTGCTCAGCTTGGCAGCACTTTTCTTTTTTGGTCTGACTAAGCAGCATATGAGTTATAAAATGACAGATGATCCTTGCACTTAAGAGCATATGCTGCTCCTTAATTGCCTTCTTCCACAAGTGATACTTACTAACAAGTGACATATCATTGCAAAAAACCCTGTTAAAAATATTAGTACAATTCTCACAAAAATGCTGAGTTCCTAGTTCTCTCTTTTGCAGGAGTTTGACAAGAAATACAATCCCACTTGGCACTGCATTGTGGGAAGGAACTTTGGCAGCTATGTGACTCATGAGACCAAGCACTTTATTTACTTCTACCTTGGCCAAGTCGCTATTCTTCTTTTCAAGTCTGGGTAGAACCACGGACTGTTACTGAAACTTGCATCTGGTTACAGGACTGTACACTAACTCCAAACAGCCTCCTACCTTCAGCCTTCCTGAGGAACCAGACCTTGATCTTCAGGTCTTTGGTTGTATTGTTAATGGTCAGGGATTTTGCTGTAGCAGCTGGTATTTTCAGTGTGGTTACAAACAAGGCAAAAATGTCTTCCTTGTATTTATTTTCTTTCAAAAGACTGCTTGTTTGCTAATAAAACTGTCAAACATGTTTTATCCTTTAAGAGTTTTCTCTACCCTTCTGCCCTCTTAGTGCTTGCATTACTCTCTCGACTCCACTGGGAATGAAGGAGGAACATCCCCACCTCCCTTTCACCCCCCTAATCCACAACACCTGCAGCCTGAGCTATAATATGCCATCAGTCAGTGACTGAGAACAGGAACTATTTTCCCTGAGAGAGGAGAGACTGCTCTTCAGTCCTCGATAAGCATATTTTCAGCATGCACAATTTCCTGTGCAAATTCTGGAGTTTAGATACATGGTGTTGCTTGTTTAGTTTCAAGTGAACTGGTGAGCTAAAAGCAATAGTCCTTTCATCTCCCAATTTTCAGGAGACAAATTTTCATACTAGAATGTAAAATTTTACCTTATCTAGATTTTATTTTTTTTACTCTATTCCTGTATCTTGCTACAGGAGCATCTGTTCATCAGTTTAGTTTAAGGAGCAGAAGGAAATGCACAGTATTTTTATGGAGAGGTTATGCATCTAGCAATGACAAAGATTTCATATGGAGGTGAAAACATGTCATCTCATCCCAAAATACTTATGTGGTCATTCTCCTCAAGAAAAAAAACCCTTTCTTAGAAAGGATACCTTCTTAGAAAGGTTAAAATACTGACTTAAGTGAAAAAAGTTAATGTAAAGCTGTTTTATTTCACAAGACTTCTATTTGCCTTTGAAAGAAGAATAATGGGAAAAATCCCTTAGAGTCCAAATGCTAAACATAATGACAGCTTAATAAAAAATAATAAATACAAGTTACTTCTCATTGGTACAGTATCCTCCTTGAAGCTTAGTAAAAAAAAAAAAAAAAAAAGGAGGTATCTTATTCAAAGACTCATCAGTCTATTTCTGTATCCATATCACTGGTAATTGAAGTTGCTTCACGTGTCAGCATTGCTCAGTTCTGGCCCTGTCCTTTACATTGCACTTGAAGGGAAATGCAAGTGTAAGAAACACCACAGCAGTCACTTCATCCGCAGGTTTCTTGGGGGAAAAAGGCAGCTGATGTTCTTCTGGGTCTGACTGCTGAGCAACTATCTGTTGCGCAAGTTCTTAAAACTCCTCTTCAATCTTGATAGCGTTAAAATTGCACAACCTTCATATTCCTCAGGAAAATTACATTTCCTGTGTTTTGCTACCTAGTAGACTCACAGTTTGAAACCTGAATGAATGGCAACAATGCCCGAGCTTAAATTCTGATAATCCACTTTAAAAAATCCTGCATCTTCTATCATTGCCTTAAACTCCTCCTGAAAAATAATAGTTCCATAATTATAACAACCTGAATGCCTATTAGCTGCCTGCAAGATTATGCTGGGACAGTGTTTCGTGTGTTAGTGAAAAATACTCTCTTACCTGAGGGGGGAAACGTCGGATACTCTCCACAAGATACTGGTAAGACTTCCAGTCACCAGCAATAACCTCACCCAGAACAGGGATAACCTGGAAACTGTATAGATCGTAGAGCCTGCAGAGACAGACAGCAAATACGGATTAATACAAAAAAGTTTAAAACCAACCCACACAAGTTGATGTCTGCAACACCACACAATGGAATCTGTGCCTGATTCTAAAGGTTCACAATGAGGTGGCCTCAAAGTGTCTCCACTTCTTATTCTGGCTGAGTATAAATAAGAGAGCTTTGTGACATAGCATAGCATCACCATGTTCCTACCTGGAAAGAAGAGGGTTGCTGACACGACTAAATTCAAGGCAGAGAAATCTTCCTCCTGGTTTCAGCACACGATAAGCCTCCTGAAGTGCCTGAGTCAAAGCAGATGCGATAAGCTTGTTTCTGTAGAACAGCACCTGCCTATATCATGCCATGTGGTGGCAACTCAGTGATGAACTGAAGGGAGTAAAGAGAATCCTGATTGGCAGTCTCCAATATTTACTTGTGGAGAAGCATCCCAGGACAAGTACAAACAAACAAACAAACCAAACCCACAAAAACTCTTGCTGTTACATAAATAGATTTATACCAGGCTTTGTGTCAAAACCATGGTGTCAGGTTTGCAATTTTTCTTTTTTCCCTATTCTTAGATGAATGTTTGCCAGCAGAGCTCTGGTAATTACAGACCAAACCCAAAAGGGAGAAGGTGACTCAGCTACTAGAAGCTGAAAATGAAAAGAGAGCATGATAGATTTTTTTTTTTTTTTAAATCAAAAGAAAAGATTTTACTCAACTGTGAGGCACACCCAAAAGATCAGAGAAGAAATGATACTGGGTTTTGGATGAGCAATGTGTGAGAACAGGGAGGAAGGAAAGGGAAGAAGAAAATCTTTGCCTACTTTGAAAATTCCATCCTATATCCAAAAAAACCCACCTAAGAACCAAGACAATGGTCTGTTTACAACTGTGTTTTTTCATATAAGAGCACAGCAGAGTTATATTCAAGAACCTCTGAAGGCTGCACATCTGCTTGGCTTCAACTGTCATATTCCTAACAGATAAAAATATCAACAGTACACATCTGTGATAGGAGCTCTCCTAAAGAACTGGAGGTTTGGATGTGTTTTGTGTCAGGTCTCCAGGGAGCTATCCTACCAGACTGCTGTATTCGCAAACGGGTATGAGACAAAGAGCCTGTGCTTCGGAAGGGTGCAGACGATGCATCACGAAAGGCCATCCACATTAAGAGAAGTTCAAAGGCATTCAGTTCAAGGTGGTTTGGATCCAAATGCTACACCTTCCACAGAAGGAGCACTGACAAGGTTGTAACACGCTCCTCCAAAACAGACAACTAATCCAGCTAGACAGGTGATCTATCTTCTCCCACAGTACAGCTAGTCATTCTTGAAGGACAGATTTAGAACAAAGGGTACAATTTACCCTAATAAAGATCGTACTCATTCTTCACAGGAAACCCTACTACCAGCCAGTGCAAAGACACTGAGCAGCAGTGGGTGAGTTAGTTCAACAGCAGTGGTGGCAGCAGCCAGCTGCTTCCCACTCTCTGCTCTGGCAGCTCTGCTGGCTCAGGCGGGGAAACAGAATGGAGCAGAAAGCATTGGACTCACTGCAGGTGGGATACAGATCGGGTGCTTCAGGAAGATTTGAGAAATGCAGACTGACTGCACTGTGCATGTGTAGATACAGTAATATCGTAGGCTGGAAAGTGGGAAGGACTGTAGTATTCAGCCCTTTTTGCCTTAGGAAGAGATTGTGTGGCTTGCCAAGCTGGAACGATTGGGCGCAACAAGTATAAATCTAACTTTTTATTACATAGGTGGGGCATTTAATTGTCTTCTTCATTCAAACAAGCTGCACAGTACATGCAACTTATTTTAAATGTTTCAGGAATAGACAAAGATGTTCCTTTATCCAAAGGAGTTCTTCCTTTGCTGCCTCCACTAGAGTAAAAAACCTCAGGTGAATTGTAAGGACCCCATGTCAGGACAGACTGTAGCAACTTACCAAATCAATACGAGTTACATTTCGGATTCCAAAGGCAATCGTATAAACATCAAACTTATCATCATCAAAAGGCAACTCTTCAGCATTCCCAAGCACCCAGGACAAGCCTGTAATAAAAGCCAAGGACACAGAATTGAACTCAGACTGCTCCAGAAAGACTAGAACTTACCTATTCCAGAAGGAAATTATTATTAATAAAATGATATTTTAAACTAATACTTCAATTTTGCATTTTTATTGGAGGAAAGACACCTTTGTCTACACTCAGTAACCTTTCAAGGCCCTGTACTATACAGCTGTCTTTCAAGCAAAGTAGTTAATTATGCAGATCAGCCAAAACATTCTTCTGCCTATACATGCATGTTGTGCTCACAGTGCCTTAGTTCAACAAGCAGATTTCACCCAAATCTTGTACCATAGTGGAAAGCAACTGGCTTTCCAGAAACTGGCTGCCATTTGTTTGTAGCAAAGTTACAAAAAGATAATCTCTCCTCAGGGAGTAACTATAAACAATTATTAATGTCTTGCCATGCAACAATGGCCAAAACTCTTAAAACATTTTGCTAGAAAGCTTCCATAGACCGAGGAAGATGAAAATCCCCACTCCCTCCAGCACCACTATCAGTATGTGATCCTGTTCTAGCTGTGTTGCTTCTCAAACCCCAACGGATGAAGGCCATGTCTCTCTGTGAAGCATGGATGTCCAGGTTATTTGTACCAAAAATAAGACTGCTCAATTTAGAATTAATAGTTCTTAAAGTCACTATTTTTGGTGACTCAAATGCAAAACAAACAAAAAACCATAAAAAAACCAGGAGTCTTCTGCAGAGATCAGCAATTTCAAAAGGCAATATGCTAAAAGGCCACATGGAGGAGAACAAAACAGAAAACAAAACAACAGTTGTTGCCAGGAGACATTAAAATTTCGTTTTTGCAAATATATATATTTAGTTGTAGAAAGTATTATATGCAAAGCAGCATGCAACATTATTAAAGCAACAATTATTAGTGTTATTTAAAGCTAGACAGTTTGAAAAGACATCTAAGAAGTGAACATCAAGAAAAGGTTTTGAGCAACAGGAAAACTGTCCTTCGGAATACACTGTGGTAAAGTCACAGGCCAGGAGTTTTTAAGAGGAGACATAAAAGCAGCTGTTGGTGTCCAACAAGGGGAGCTGGAGCACGTGCAGTGGAGCCTACCACTGCTGCTGGCCAAAACGCACAATCAGCCATTCTGCAACACGTTTATTTTTGGCATGCACAGCCCCCACTGTTGGTGGATGTACCTAGGAACATAGTGAAAGAAAACTCTGCCTCTTACGATATTAAGAAAAAAAAAAAAATTCAGACTTCAGACATTCAACAGATAAGCAAGCTCAGAAATTAGATTACTGCAACAGGGAGGAATCGCATGAAAAACAGAAGGTAGGACGTATTAAACGGATATGTGCTGAAAGAGGGAATGAACAAGAGTAAGAAGTCGGAATTGTGGCACAGTGGGGCATAAGGCAACCCAGGCAACAAGAAGACAGTTGGGCTTCTACAGCTACGATGTACAAGGGAATTAAATTAAAAAACATAAATACTCATCTTGAGAATTTGATAAGTCATAAAAGTACCTAAAAAGTGCAGCCAATTAAACAAAATGCTTTACTTATAGTAGCTGTGAGGGAGCATCAAGCTTTATTTTAGGTCCTAAGCTATGTGGTAAAGTTTTTGTAATTATAATGTTGGTACAGTTCAGATGTTCCCAAACTATGATGCCTAAAACCAGCTTTGGACAGGCTGACAAGCTGCTTGGATAAGCACGATGCAAGCAATCTGCCAGAGCTGGAAGAGCCAATGCTTTCACAATTAGTTCATTTCTTAAAGAAAAGGGAAAGACAGCCAGGAAACAGCCTGGGGTTACCTACCAGCAGGGAGCAAGAGCAGCTGAGGGAACCTATGCCAGCAGCTTATCTTTCAGCCCCTTTGTGCTACAGAGCTGTTCTGTACATCCTTTAGCCTACGCAATTTGCAGGTAGGAAATTCACCACTTGGAGGACCGTTTGCAAGGCCCCACAATCACACACACTCCCCTAGTGCCAGGAGCTGCCCACAAGTGGTAAATGTGAGGTGGTTCACTGGCTGCAGCTGTGACAGGAGTCCCCGTGCGGGTGTGGGAGCAGAGAACAGTGAAAAATACAGATCTCGTAACACACGCACGCAGAGGCTGCTGAGGGCATTCGTAATGGTGGTACCCGGGCAAACAAAGTTTGGGAACCTCCTGGTATACTATACTTTACATTGCTAAAATATTTGCCCAATATCCATAAACGAAGAGAGGATAAACAACTATCATACAAACGCTGAGCCACAAGCAGAACTTCTTTCTCTATGTCTTACTTCTTAAAATCAGGCTTTTCAATCAGGATTGGCGTGGTCCCCAACAAATTCTAGATATCAGTGAATTAATCCATTGACCTGTAAACTAACATTTAATATAATTCAGTTTCTCTGAGTATTATTAGCATACGCTCTTAACTGTGGAACGTTTTATAGGTTCACAATATACTTTAGTTCTTGCATTTTTTATATCTGCTGCCTTGATTCTTAAAATACCCGTTATAAGATCTCTAGTGTAATCATTTTAGGCCTGAGCAATTTTGCATTATCTGCCTTAGTAAAATCAGATTCATTTGCACAGATACAAACAGCAGGTTTAGATTATTTGACCAGTTTTGAAGGATAGCTAGGTATAAGACCTCATGGGTACTTGAAAGTTCAAGTATTATTGAAGAGGATCACTGTACATCCGAACAACATAGTACATACATGCTCACCGAAAAAGTTAACACTGGCAAATATGCAAGCATAGTTATAGTGTACACCATGGCTATATGATGTGTATTGTAATCCTCAGGTGCTGATTACCTGATGGCTATCACGTGTCAAATTCTTGCTATTGGGCATGGTACTGAAACGGTGCAATGCATGACTTACCTTCAGAATAGCCAAGATGCTGTGCTTTCTGCTTCCCAACTCTTAACATTTCTTTGTTAATGTCACAGACCACCACTTGGGAATCCCCTAGCGACTTAAACTTCTCTTCCTGGTAACTCTCAGCAATTTCCTGCCATGATAAATTCTGCTGGCGCTTAAGCTTCCGCTGGAGCTGGCGTTCTCGTACAGAGCGAACATAATTAATAAATCGAAAGGCAATGTCACCTGCATTCATTTTGAAAGAAAGGTATATGTTTTGGAACGTTTTCCAACTCCAGGAAACTGGAACATAAGGCTTTGAACATCAAACTGAGTTAATTCTTATTTATATAGATTCATAAAAATAAAAACCACACACAGTATAGAGAAACAGAGAGTGTATGTGTATATATATATAAATATATAAAGGGAACATACTAAAAGCAGAGTCCATGACTTCCTACAAATGGAACAGTTTTCCATAACATGTCATAGCAGTAGTATAATACTTTCAGAGCTTTGGAGCAAGATATTTCAAAACACAAGTTAGCTCTCAACCCTTCTCTGTGTAAATTAAGTAGATACTTCACTAGTTTTTCAAACAGGGAACTGAGGCAAAAAAAAAAAAAAAAAGGCTAGGCAACTTGAGTCAGAGCAGACTCAAACAGTTCAAAAACAGTGTGGCATTGCCATGGGGAACTCACCAAAATTATTTACCTGTTCCTCCAGCAACATCAAGAAGAAGTGTTCCCGGGGAAGGGTTCATTTTATGCACAAGGATATCCTTCCACACTCGATGAATCCCTAGAGTCATCGAATCATTCATTACATCATATTTCTCGGCCACACTTTCAAAGACCTGGTAAACTGCAAGGAAAGGATATGAGAACTAGATGCAATTTACTTAAAAAAAATTCCTGTGGAAGTCAAACGTGTCCTTTATTGCCTCCTGGAGGTCTACCACCATGTAGAACTGAAGAATACCATCTGAAAACTCCTTACAAAAAATATGATCGAATCCTACTGAGCCTGCTGCCTGACAAACGTCTCTTTGGAGAAACTCAGCCTCTTCTCGTAACCCTTCCGGAGCAGAGGGGAAGAATCGAGCCTGCACAGCACTGGTATTATTCCCCAAGATTCCTGGTAACGCCTACAACCACCGGCCCAGCTCCAAACACACCTCCGGCACCCCTTCACCCCCGCAGCCGTGC
>NW_010127293.1:388-1905 GCF_000699245.1 Pterocles gutturalis | reverse complement strand
GGGGAAGAATATAAGATTAATCAAATACAAAAGAAAGACTCTAAAGCTGAAATTGTGTGCCTTATGCTGCAAGTTAATACTGAACTGCGCCTGGGGGAAGGAAGGCAGCAAATATTGCTTCAACCTGCAGATGAAAGGGAAGACGGTAATATAGGGCTGTGAATTTGGCTGTAAGCAAAAGACCCCATGTTATTTTTGTTGATGCTGGAGCGAGCTGCCTCTCTGAATACTAAAGCTGCAAGGTCCGTCTCCCTGCCCTGAATCCTAAGCAATGTTGACATGATTGAAATTCACTAAACAAGGAACAGCTGAGTGAAAAAGGAACTCAAGTGAACCTAATTGGGATTCCCAATTCTTTTCTGCTTGTTTCTCACCATCTCCTGCAATAAATGTTTTTCTTGTCTTTGAGCTCTGATTTTAGATTGTAATAAAGAATGGACACATGGACAGCAAACCAGAATCCCTTATATAATACAGTTGTCCCAAACATGAATGCAGTGGCCTAATGTACTCCCACAGCTGTTCTCAATCACCACCAAAAGGTAAATTCTTAGACCAGCTGTTTCCTCTAAACCCAACCAGATGGATTCAGGTCCTACAAGGGGCAGTGCCACTGCACTTAGACTTCTACGACCTTCAAGCTCAGCCACATTCATTTGCACTTCCCCAAGAGACACACAGGCAAGCCTGCAGAGCTAGAAAGTGAGCCAGACCCCAAGAAGAGATATCACAACCCGCCTCAGGCCTACCCTGTCAGGAAAAGGGGAGCTGGGCACAGTGTTACACCAGGCAGAAAGGCAGCAAGGCCTAGATTCAGAAACCGAGCATGAGGACAACTTGGCCCAATGAATGCTACCCTGTAGCTAAAGGTACACTGTACATGGCTGGCTGCCCAGGGGCACACCACCACAGGACAAGTGCAGGGAGACCCCCTGACACCAGGGCATCACAGCTACATGACATGTGGGATGACAAGCACCACGCAGGCCTATGAGTTGTAGGGACCTACCCCGCACTCACAAGGAAGATGTGGCTCAGCCAGCCCTGGCAAGATACAGTAGCTCAGCAGAGGACAGCGAGGAAGAGCCCCTGCCCCTCACGCAGGCCTGGCCCCACCCAAGTGAGGAGCTCGTGCTGCTGGAGGGGAGCAAGATTCAACATGTGCTCCTCAGACTGACCCTCTGCCACCACCTGCATGCCATACCCACGGTGCCACCAGCCCCACAGGGCCGACCACGTGGTACCTATCCCCACAAGACCTCAAAATCCCCAGGACCAGCTGCAAGGGGCCCCAAACCCCCCAGGGCCTACAAGTCCCATAGGGCTAGCTGAACCAAACTACACATGGCTCCTAAACCTCACAGGGCCAGCAGCATGGGACCCCTAAACCCCACAAGGCCAGCTGCAAGGGGCCTTAAACCCCACAGGGCTCCCTAAACCCCACCAGGACAGCTGCAAGGGGCCTTAAACCCCACAGGGCCCCCTAAAACACACACAGGCAGCTGCCGTGGGTCCCC
>NW_010127293.1:0-234 GCF_000699245.1 Pterocles gutturalis | reverse complement strand
AAGGGCCCCCTAACCCCCACAAGGCCAGCTGCAAGGGGCCTTAAACCCCACAGGGCTCCCTAAAACACACACAGGCAGCTGCAGTGGGCCCCTAAATCCCACAGAGCTTTCTAAGCCCCACAGGGCCATCTTCCACAGGACCTCAAACCCCACAGGATGAACCATAAGGGGCCCCCAATCCCCACAGAGCCAACTACAAAGAGCTCCTAAACCCCACAGGGCCATCCAAAAAGA
>NW_010127292.1:0-1635 GCF_000699245.1 Pterocles gutturalis | reverse complement strand
GTGTCACCTGCTGTCACCCGGTGTCACCCGCCGTCACCCGGTGTCACCCACGCCGCGGGCCACGCGCCACCGGGACAGTCACCAATGCCGGGAGTGTCACCGCCGCCATCCGGAGCGTCACCGCCGGGATTGTCACCACCGCTGGGATTGTCACCGTCACCGGGATGGTCACCGGGACTGTCACCGCCATCGGGAGTGTCACCGTCACCCTGCGTGCCCCCAGGTCACACTGGGTGGCACCAGTCCTGGCACCGCAGGGACCGTCACTGCCACCGGAGCAGGTGCCACCAGCACAGGAACTGTCACCGGAGTGGGTACTGTGGGGACAGGCACCGGTGGCACAGGGGGTGACACCGCCGTGGTCACCGCCGTGGGGACGGGTACAGCCACCGTGAGTGGCACAACCGCGCGCTGCCACCGGGCCACCATCACCAGGACGGGCCACCACCAGTGGGCACCGTCACCGCGCTGGTGGCATCACTGCTGTCACCGTCACCGCTGTGACAGCCAGGACACCAGCGGGATGGACAACGCCCTGACAGTGTCACCACCCCAGGCACCGGTGACAGCCTGGGGACACCGCCTGGCACAGGACCTGGGGGCACACACACGGGTGTCACCCTCGGGCAGTGTCACAGTGTCACCCCTTCACGCTCTCACCCAGTCGTGGTGTCACCCTGCTGTAGTGTCATAGTGTCACCCCATCATGGTGTCACCCGGTCACAGTGTCACCCTGACGTGGTGTCACTTGGTTGTGGTGGCACCCAGTCACAGTGTCACCTGGTCACGGTGCTACCTGACCACAGTGTCACCCAACTGCAGTGTCACCCTGCTGTGGTGTCACCCGGTCACAGTGTCACCCTGCCATGGTGTCACCCAGTCACAGTGTCACCTGGTCACGGTGCTACCTGACCACAGTGTCACCCAACTGCAGTGTCACCCTGCTGTGGTGTCACCCGGTCACAGTGTCACCCTGCCATGGTGTCACTTGGTTGTGGTGGCACCCAGTCACAGTGTCACCCCATCGTGGTGTCACCTGGTCATGGTGTCACCCAGTCATGATGTCACCCGACCACACTGTCACCCTGCCATGGTGTCACCTAGTCACAGTGTCACCTGGTCACAGTGCTACCTGACCGCAGTGTCACCCAACTGCAGTGTCACCCTGCTGTCGTGTCACCCCATCGTGGTGTCACCTGGTTGTGTTGTCACCTGGTCACAGTGTCACCTTGCCGTGGTGTTATCCCATGGTGGTGTCACCCACTTGTGGTGTCACCCCGCCACAGTGTCACCTAGTCACTGTGTCAACCAGTCACAGTGTCACCCTGACGTGGTGTCACTTGCTCGTGGTGTCACCCAGTCACAGTGTCACCCCATCGTGGTGTCACCTGGTCATGGTGTCACCTGACCACACTGTCACCGTGCCATGGTGTCACCTAGTCACAGTGTCACCTGGTCACAGTGTCACCCTGCCGTGGTGTCACCCAGTCACTGTCATCGGGTTGTGGTGTCACCCCATCATGGTGTCACCCAGTCACAGTGTCACCTCATCGCGGTGTCACCCAGTTGCGCTGTCACCCAGTCACGGTGTCACCCTGCCGTGGTGTCACTTGGTGTCACCTGCCGTGGCCACCG
>NW_010127291.1:0-1483 GCF_000699245.1 Pterocles gutturalis | reverse complement strand
AGTTGTTGTGACCCAAGTGCAGGACCCCAATCCCCCCTCTCCCTGCTGGCCCACCCCATCGTTGGCCTTCCAGGCTGCATGAAAAAAAACAAATGCTAGTGTTTCGATGCAAGTAATAACACACCGCAGCCGCACTTTGAATTTTTTCATAGTTTTGCTGGAAGAAAAATGCCAGTTCCCGAATTCTTTTCAGTGAACGCACTTGCTGGAAGCCAGCTTCATGCTCACCAGCCTTCTCCCCACCCCTCTCCAAAGAGAGCAAAGCTTGGGTGATTAAATCCTCATTTAATCGATTCAGGAGGTGAAATATGGTCAAACTCTGATTTGGGATTCGTGGGGAAAGAAGAAAAAACACTTGAAGGTGTGAGTGCGTATAAAGCAAGGGACAGTCTGAAGTGTGAAACCTTCCAGGTAGCGCAGATATCCTCACAGCAGTGGGGAGCTTTCGCCATGGTGCTCAGAAATGTTACTAGAATTGTTCACAACTTTTAGAAAAAAACAAAAGAAAAGGGAAAAAACCCAGCTCATCTCCAGCACACTGCTGCCTCATGTCCAGCTTCTCATCCCCCGGCACCCCAAGTCCTTCTCCGTGGGGCTGCTCTCGAGGAGTTCTCCTCCCAGTCTGTCCAGGGACCCGGCGTTGCCCCAGCCCACAGGCAGCACCGTGCCCTTGAGCCTCCTGAGGTTCTGCTGGGCCTCCTCCAGGTCCCTCTGGATGCCGTCCCTTCCCTCTGTCGTGTCCACCACTCAGCTTGGTGGTGTCACACCCCCTCCTCGTCCTCCTCCAGCCACCATGGAAGACTAGAAAAAATTTCTTCACAGAAAGAGAGATCAGACGTGGGAACGGGCTGCACGGGGACGTGGGGGAGTCACCGTCCCTGGAGGGGGTCAGGAACCGTGTGGGTGTGGGGCTTGGGGACATGGGTTAGTGGGTTGGGTGGGGTTGGGGTGACGGTTGGACTGGGTGATCCTTGAGGTCTGTTCCAACCCCACTGATCCGATGATTCTGTGATTCTATGCCTTGATTAGAAGGGGTTTGTAATCATACCTTGGATTTGAGGAAAACGTTTCAACCGGAGTTACCCCAAATCCTGGTGAAAATCCCTCCGTTGTCTCAGCACTGGGAACTCTGTGGGTTTACTTTTTTTTTTTTTTAACCTGTGACCTTCCTCTTAGAGCCTGTGGGTTCAGCTTTCCCCAAATTATTGTGCTGGTGCTGAGTACACTCGACTCACTTTATCAGAGCGACGCTGGGTCACTGCCCCGTGTCCCTCTCCTCTGAACCACTGACGGACTGGATGATCCTTGAGGTCTGTTCCAACCTTCGTGATTCCATGATTCTCTGGTTCCTCACCTCCTCTTCCTCGCAGGAGACGTACCTGATGAAGCACATGTCCAAGCACACGGTGGTGGAGCACCTCGTCAGCCAGCACTCGCCGCAGCGGACGGAGTCGCCCGGCATTCCCGTACGGATCTCCCTCAT
>NW_010127290.1:339-1073 GCF_000699245.1 Pterocles gutturalis | reverse complement strand
GGTAACGATTGTTTCCGTGGCATTGCACGTGGTGGAGCCATATAATTTGGGAAGTTTCGCCATGTCAGTCCTTAGGAAGGAGAGCTCTTTCTCTGCCCCTCACATGCAAAAACTGAATAATTGAAGTGGATGTTAATAGAGTTTTAGAAAAATAGCCAGCCTTGGTTCCAGCAGCCCCCGAGGCAGGAGCAGCTCCCGCTGGGTCCTTGCTGGTTTGCCGGATCTCAGATACCACCAGTCTCGGGTATTGGACCTTCACAGAAAATCTCTTTCCATTCTTCACTGCCCTTAGGTCAGGGAGGCTAAATGACCCAGCACAAGCCACTTTTTACAAAAATACATGCTAGAATTTTTAAAACTTGTTCTGAGGATGGCTGTAAGAATTTGGGGGTTTTCCTTGATTTGAGGTTGTTTTTACATTAATTGAGAGGTTTTTTAAAGATTTGGGTTAATTCTACATTTAATTTATTTATTTTTATGCACAAGACCAAGCATAAAAGATACTTGGGTTACTTCAGACTTCTGAGATTTTTTGTGGCTTTTTTGTGTGGCGTTCAACTCTCAGCTGTTCAGCGACACTTCCTGCCTCTTTACATAGTACGATTATGTTCAGCCAGCTTTCCCCTCCTCCCTGTATCAACCTTTGCTATTAATTTCCCAATTTCTTTTGTCTTTAAAAAAAACAACAATGAAAAAACCCCAAACCACAAACAAAAATTTAAAAAAAACAAGGG
>NW_010127290.1:0-234 GCF_000699245.1 Pterocles gutturalis | reverse complement strand
GGAACGTGCCGCAGGGCCCAGCACCGCCGTGGTTCTGCCATGGCCACACGTCTCGGTACGGCCGCACGTGTCTCAGCATGCCAGCGCTGCCTGCGCCAAGCGGGGAAAGAGGAGCTTAATAGCGACACTTCTTGTATTTTTCTTTTTGTAGGTTAATTCAGTAAGAAGGGGATTGGGGACAAAGTGCGTTGTTCCAGCGTCTTGCCCCATGCCCATGGCATTGGCTCCTGGAGC
>NW_010127289.1:0-10473 GCF_000699245.1 Pterocles gutturalis | reverse complement strand
TCATCCGCCTCTGCCCCGGGCAGGCGTGTGGCTGCCCCGCTCTGCGGCCCGGGCCCGACCGTGCCCCGGCTCCTGTCCCTTCCCCAGCCTCTTCCTTCTCTCTGTAGGGGTTCTACTCTCCTGCCGAGTTCCGTTCTATTTTTTTATTATTCTGGCACCACCATAAATCAGCCCTCCCTCTCCCACTGTACCTTCATCTGTTCTTACTGCCTGTTGCTCTTCCGAATATGTCCCTTTTTGTCCAAATGCATCTACAACTAGACAAGAGTAGCTCGTGGACTTCTCCCACTTCCCATACATATCCTGGGTATGACTGTTTCTGATCTTTCCCTCATTCTGCATAGCTGCTGGTTCCTTATCTTCTTAAGGTTGTGCATCACCATGTGTTGTGGCTCCAGTTTTCTCTCACACGTGCCATTTGGTAGACTGTGACCTTTTGCTATGGTAATGGCTTGTAGATTGTTATAGTTGTTTACTTTCTATGCATCTTGGTTATTGTGCGTGGTTGTCACCTCTGTTTGCTAGGCAACACTGAAGATTGTCTTAAAGCATTTGTTATGCACCTTTGGTTAGTTTTCATACACAAATAGTTGAGACAGGGACCCCTGTTCTCACACTTTTATCCCGTGTTTCTTGTGTATGTTTTAGATGTAGTTGCTGGTTTCGCTGACACTTAGAGTCTTCAACTTGTATCACTTGTCCTGGATCCCACTTAATGGCCTTCCTTATCTCTAGATACTCCACTTTGTGCGTGTGGTCTTGCCTGATCTCTCTTCATACATCTTAACAATCTTCTTTTTGTGTCTTTCTCCCGATCAGTATTCCTCTCCTCAGTAATTAAATATGCAGTTCTTTATAATCTGTTGCTTCACTCAGAGACCCAAAAGACATTTTGTTCTTTGTCTCCTCCCATGTCTGCATTCTGGTGAGTGATCCTGCTGTTTGACTGGCTTCCCTGACAACCTTAAAGTTAATTCTAATGTAGTTCTTGTAGTTTTTGAAAATACTAGTTGTATTTTCAGGTGCATTTCGTTAGGGCCTTGTCTACAAAGAGAGGGAAGGTGTCTGCAGTATGTAAGGGTCCTGTTTTGGAAACTACCAGCTGTGTTTTTTAATGATAGTTGAGGGATTCTGAATCAGTCTCATCCCTTTCTTTCTTTTACTCCTTCTTAAGCATGTGGTGTTTAGTGCAATGGAGTACCATCATATATACAACACAGCAAATACTGCTAGCCAAGTTTCACTTTAATGAGCCTAAAATTATAGATTTTATTTCCCTAAGGGCAATTTTAGTATTAGATAATGCAGGGATACAAAATTTTGTTTGTTTCACTTACTGATGTTCAGATCTGGTATGCAACTCTCTGTTAATATCTTCCATGATGCTTTTTTCTAGGGCTGACTCTGTACCTTCCACAATAAGTTTAGCAAAATATAACGTTACTTTTAGCAAGCAAATATTCTGCACAGTTCCACTCCTAATTTTAATGGAGAACTTGAATCATTTGTAATGTGCAAGCAGGGAAAAAAGTTGGTGGAAGTGCAACCCAAGTGAAAGGAAGTTTTGTTAGTTATAAGTATATGCTAGTCACTCATGATGTCATTATAGCCAAGACTTGAAGTCTAAGTAGTATTAGATGCTTTGCACATGTGGCAGAATATACCTGTGAGTACAGTAATAGAGTATACAGTGTTGAAGTTGAGCTTCAGCAGAAGTTTGTAAGCATGGGAAGATGCTGTATAGCTTTGCAGGTGCTTCCACACTGTATCCTTTGTTCCTGCTGCTTGCTTCTCCAGCTCTGATCTATACCTGCAGCTTCAAACAAGATGCTGAAGCAGGGTTCTGACCTGCAGTGGACCCACTAGGTAGCTGCAGTCATTTAAGGTACCGTATGAGAAGGGTAACTGGTCTTGTAACGGAGTCAAGGGAAGTGCACAAATCTCAGGTGTGCTGTATCCTGCCTTGGCTGTCTTAGCATAAAGCTGCCTTTTACCATAATGCCTCTACTTCCTGTTTGCATGTTTCTTCAGGTTTTCTGCCATTTTTTTAAAACTATGGTTTAATGGAGCTTACTGGTTATTTTGTTTGTCACTATTGTTTTAGTTGGGATGCCTTTGACTAGAGTGCTGTGATGAACTTCTTGTAGTTCTGGTGCTAGTGGTTTTATTCCCTGTGCTCAGGTGGTTTCCTTGGCTTTTTAGCACAAGAGGGACAGAGTGTGTATGATAATAGCCTTTGTGGCCATGCCTTTGGATTGTTTCATAATCTTTCATTCTTCAAAGCTTGCCTTCCCCTCTTCCCTCCCTCCGTATTCCTCTTGGTGTTCATTGCCTTGTATCATGTCCTAATAATCCCTTTTTTCCTTCGTGTACTTCTGGGAGAGGGAGTACTTCTTCTTTATGCGGGATGTAACATCTGCGTCTGAGGTATGGATGCTCAACCGTGTTTGTTAACAGTAGTATATCAGGGCTGCCAGGTTTTTTCTAAACATGTCATCTTGTGTTTTGAAAAATATAGGGAATGACTCCAATGCTTCCTTAAGGCATTAAAGCAGCTTAGGTTCTGATGCAAGAATTGCGGTAGTGGCTGCTTGTTGAACCTCATATGCGATGTCAGAAGCTGATGTTGACGTCAACTGACAAGGTGCAGAAGGCGTTGTAGAAAGTCCTGTGGCTCTCTAGTATGCTTTGATGAGGCTTCTGGCTGCTGGATTTTCCCTGGGATTGGAGAGAAATTATGATTTGTTTGTTTGTTTTATTGCTAGTCTACACTTGTGGGAGTAAGGGTTTTATGTTTTGTCTTTTTGAGGGCCTTGTGGAAGCCTCCTGGCATTGTCAGTTAGCTGTCATCCAGCACTGTCAGGGTGTTAGGTTTGAAGCTGCTTTAGTATTTTGCAAGATCGGTGACTGAGATAGAGGATGATCTAATGGAAGCGATTTTTGTTGTGAATGTGGAATGACAGAGAAAGAGTAAGATTGTGACTGTCTTGACTCTTAGAATAACTGTCCTTAGTGCTTGACTTCAAGGAGGGTTGGCTGAGAAATCTACAAATGCTCACAGAATGGCTGAGGTTAGAAGGGACCTCTGGAGGTCATCCAACCCCCAAGTGCTCGGGCTGAGCACCTACTTTAAGAAGCGTCCAATTTTTTTATACAAAGACCCAATCTATCTATTTGTTAATGTATCAGATCTAATGGTAACATAGCATATATATGAAGTTTTGCATTGTTATGTTGTTACTGTTGCTGTTCTGAATGATTTGGGAATTGTTCTACCTTCCTGTTGCTTTGGTGGTTCTTAAATTGATGATGTGATCAACTTGAATGGCTCGTTTAAAACATTGCTGACCTTAAGAAGTTCGACCTAGCAGAACAGGGAGATAAGATAACCTTTGCCTTGAGAAAAGATGCATTTCCATCTCCAGCCAATTTCAAACTGACAAAAGGGATCAGAAACAAATAGTATTCATCTAAAAACTCAGATGAAGCAGCAGAATTAAACCAGAGACTATGTGGACTCAGTAATAAAATTGCCCTGTTACTTGAGAATGAGAACATTCAAATGTGATGTCAATTTTTTGGAAAAATTCCAGGAAGGTCTGAGGAGCTACAAGCTTGTATGGTGGACAAATTAACTGATCAAGTGAATTTTATTGGCTCTTACAGCTTTCAGTAGCTGATACCTGCATAAATATGATATGCTCTGGATGAATCAACGTGGTATCAGTTGAACCTGTGGATCTCCTTGACAAAATATGCTTTTGATTATGACTGTTTATGTGGCGTCAAAGGAATTACCGGTTCCTCTGCTCTTTTTGGCTTGCAGTAAGGAAGGCAGTATGGGCTTCAGTGTGTTTTGGAGCTTTGTGATATGATTCTTGGAGGCAAGGGTCCAATCAAGACATTTTTAGGAAACATTTGTTTGTGAAAATGTGTTAAAATGCGTAAGCTGTATTGCTAGAATTGGCTTGTGCAGAGCAGTATGTTACGTATCAGATAGGACCAAGGAATTTCTGAATAAGGCTTTGGCTTATACTGGTAATCAGATAGGGGAGAAGGTTTGTGTTGAAAGTTCTGCTAGCCATGCGGTGTATGAAAGCAAACACAAAGTTTCTCCAAGTGCCCTTTGAGTTAGTAAAAGAGGCCCTAGGAGCTCAAGCTCCATAGGGAGAGTTAACACATGGGTGGGGCTTGCTGGCCAACACAGTGGATGAATATATAAGCTGTGAAAAATGTTGAGAGAGATGTTGTCTTCAATATTGGCTTTTGCCTTCCTTGTGGCACATGAGATTTATTTTGAACCAGGCTCTAATACATTAATGTGGCTTTACTGTAGAGAACCGAGAGCGTTGTATCTGTGTCGTTGCTAAATGATGGGTTTGCTAGATGATGCTGCAGTACAAAGTCAGAACTGCATGTACAGGAGCTGATTTTGGTCCTATAGCCTGTGAGACACTGCTATGTTAGCAACTCCAAGAAAGTGCAAGACATGAAAACCAAGGAGCCAAATTTATTTGGCTTTGGAAAACCACAGTCTGGCTAGATGAGCTGAATGCACTGGGCTAGTAGGCTCCTTCCAAGAACACTGGAACAGAGGAGCTGTTTGTACCTTGGCAAGTAGGAGGGTCTGACATGGTTGTGTCTGTAGATGCAACGTTTGGTACTGAGGAATTGGTGTCCATACTGTTTGCATTTCAGGGATTTTTTTTATTTTTTTTGGTTGAACTAGTTCCAGGCTGGCTGCATGGACTCAATGCCTGTTTGTGTTGAAGTGTCCTGATTGTGCTCCTGGTTTTACATCTTACAGTTCAATTCTATCCAAAAGGAATCCAGTTCATGCACTCCAGGACCGTATGATATGAGGTCAGTGGGTACAATAAGTAAGTTTGTTCTCCTGATCTGCACTAAAAAATTGAAGTAGATACACCTTTAAGGCTGTAGTTTATAGTAAATGGCTGATGCTGATTTTTACCCCTTGGCATTGCCCTGTAGGAACCTTACCAGGAATGAGCCCCACCACAAATTGTGTGGCTTTTATGGTATTACAAGGCATTATGGGACACTTAAGAAAATTTTCAGTAATAGGTTTTTGTGTAGTCTGTTTGATGCAAGTATTGACATGCAGTGTGTACATCACTGCAGTTCTAAAGTTGTGAATTCGTATGTTACATAAGTAAAGTTCTTGGACATAGATTTGATAATCAATTTTTCAGAAAGAATGGCAGTTTCTGAAGCTGTCGGTGTTATATTGTCTGGCACTGCTGTAGTTCTGGCTTTGAATGGGTCAATGTCAAGGAAAAAAAATATAGATAAAACTATTTTTGCTGTAGAGCTTTTTGGGAACTTTGAGTACACAGAGTGTTCCCCTCAAGTAGGAAGAGGCATGTGAGGGAAAGCTGTATCTATTCAAGGAATGCTCTCAAGTCCTCAGCAAGAACAGCCTTCCTGTACCCATACAGGTCTTGTGTCTTCCCTGGCAGGCAAGGTGCACATAAGAAGGACAACAAAGGGGAAATAAGGAGAGATAGCCCAGGAACTCAGCAGCTTGTTTCTTCTTCCTAGTTACAAGCTGGATCACATTCCAAAGACTTGTTTTGGTTGCTCTTCTAACACTTAAGGCTGTTCTCCTCCCTGCTACTTTTTAAGGTTAACATATGTGGGTGCAGTGTTACTAAAATCCTGAAGTATGTATCGTCTGCAAATGTTTTAGAGAAAATCTAGGTTGGTAATACTGCTTCAGTCTTCCAAGCTCTGGATATATTTGATCTAGTGAGGTAGAGCTTCACATACATGCAGTTATGACATGACTTTTACAGATTATTCTGTCAAAACTATGAGCTGTAGGCTTTTCTTGATTTGTTTTATAAGATTATTTTGCCTTTGCATGACAAATAGGATATTCACTGTGACCTTCAAAAGTCTTGTGCTGTGAAGTGACATGGAGCCATGTAGTAGCTTGATAACTCAGTTACTCATGTCTGAGGAGTCAAAAGTTGTTCGGCTAGTGATTAGGCATACTGCCTCATGGTCTAACCGTGTTTTGAGTTGTTTTGTACTTCTTGTTCAAAATATATATTAAGCAGGTCTAGTAGTTTTGTAAGGCATTAGATTTTAATGCACTGTCAATTGCAATGTCAGAGTTCTCAGTTGGAAAGATGACATATGTTTCAACTTTCTAGCTCCAAACTGTCAAAAGTAATTAACTTCTGTAATACACAACTAATTGATAGTAGTAGCAGACCTTTATTTGGACAGTGAGGGATTTTAGTAATTCCTGAAACTACATTTCTTTTAACTGATAGATGAGGGAGGGGTTCTTCAAAATTGTTTTTTTAACTTAGAGTTGTCTCCTGTTATGGCAGTTACAGCCAAAAAAAGTCCCCCCAGAGCCCCTAAATAAACTATCAACATTGAGGCAGTAATAGACTCCATTGCACTAGTTTAAACAAAAATAGCATTAGAAAATCCAGATTTGTTTCTAGTGGCTTTAGCTGTAATCTCAGTTCATTCCATAAATGCAATTGTGTGTTTTTTCTCAGTATGTTGTTGAGACATAATTCTGCATCCCTTCATGGTTTTAAACTTCCTATTTGAGTCTGTTACTTATAAGTTATACGTGGAAGTGAGATTTCCATCTGTTCTGGAAACTCTGCTTTTCATAAAAGATGTAAATTATTAAAATTGTGTGAAGTCATTGGTGAGATTATTCACTTGGATCCTATAGAATAAAGTTATTCTGAACTCTAGAGTAGCTTAATTGCTCGCAAGTGTCACCATAGAGAAACACATACGATAGCTGCTCAGATTTGTAACTGATGATGGATCAGGATATGGGTTTTCATGTGCGTGTTTTGTTTTTGCTTTGCTTTTTTTTCAACAGTGCTGAATTTCCAGGTAAGCTGGTTGATACGTAATGTAATCCCTTCTGTAAGTGCCCTGACATGTGTCATGTGTAAAGAAAAATCTTAGAGGCAGCCTTAATTTCATTCTCTTGAACGATAAACCTTGTATGTTCCATCTAGAGTAATTTTACAATTAAGATTAACATGGTTCGTCAGATCTAGAGAAAACTACAGCTTTAAGGGAGATATTTGGAGGTATCTATGGTGCTATCTTAGCTAAGTACTTGGTAAAATTTGAAAAATAAAATGAAAATTCAGCATACAAAATATTCCTTAGTTGGGTAGTTGCTCCTTGTGTTCTCAGCAGAGCCAGTAACAAAGAGCCTGTGGTGCTATTGTGCAGCTGAGCCAGTAAGAATGAGAGTATAAGTGACAACAAAGGGTTTTTAATCTATAAGAATAGGTCTGATATTGAAATGAATAAAATGAGGAAATTAATGTATATCTGAAATGTTTTGTTTTTCCACAGCATCCTAGTAGGCTAATGAAATTCATGTGGCATATGAAAACTTGCAATTTTGCTTTTGATTTTCTTGTTAGTGTTTGTGCTTTTGCTTAGCTGTATGCTGTGCCTGTTAAAAGTTTACTTCTCTCAATTTTGGTCTCCTAAACAGTAGTTTATTTTTGTTTCTTCCCCCCCCCTGCAGCCTAAAATTGTTGTTTTTCCCTTAATTATGAGGAGATATGGGGTTTCTGGGTTTCTTTCTGGGTTTCTGCTTCTTATTTGTTTGTCTGTCAGCCTTGTTTGTATATGCTACTAGCTCTGTATAAAAGTGATTTGTAAACAGTCTTACCTATGTGGCAATGTGTTGTACATGTGGTGTATGTTACAGTTGTGCAAACAATAATGTAGTTTGAATGTGACACTTTAAAGCAGGGTTGTGTATTACTGGGCTCTCATCTGATGGATTGCTTAAGTGCAAATTTCTTAAATGACCTGGCTCACAGGCCTTATAAACTGTTCTTCTTGATGTCAAACAAACGATCAGAGGAATCAGAGGAGAAGAAAATTCATAAGCAGTCCCTCGTCTCTGCTTGATCTGAAATTCTTTCTTCTCCTTGTTAATCTGGAAAACTCGGGGAGAAAACCAGAAGATGCTTAGGAGCTGTTGAAATAAAGTCACGCTGCAATCTTTTTCTGACTAAAGAGAAGATGAAGAACTAGGGGAGTCTTGCTTTTATACATGGACTGTAATTCTGAAATGCTACTGTCTCCAACACTGTAAAGTGGTTTTGCTTGTTGAAGGAAGCATTCATTGCTGGTGAGGACATGAGAAAGGTATGAAGCAGCCTTATTGCACTGATTTGTGGTATATAGCTTCTCCTTTAAGAGGCAATAATTTTTTTTACCTACCGCTGAAAATATTGTGAATGATTCTATAGTCTGGTTGATCAATGTTTTATAAAATTTTAAACTGATTTAGAGTAGCTTTTATATTTAAGAATCACCATTTCATAGTCAGTGTTTCCTGTAGTATTAATTATAGCTGGTGATATAAATACTGTGATGGAAGAGCAGAAGAGCTGTATGCCATTTAATTTTGTGACAGTTTACAATTGTATAATTGCTTTACTGAATGTTGTGTCTAATAGTTGCTACAGTAGCAAATGTTACAGTAGAAGAAAAAACTGTAAAATTTCAACCTATATGGAAGCCTCTTCCTATTTCCTATTAGGAATTATTTAAAATTGAATTCAATGGAAAAGAAAACTTATTCAGTTCAAGCACTTCTTTCAGTAGATTAAAAATTCGAAATAAACTTGTTTTCCAACCTGATCTGCCTATCTGTTGAATAGAAAGTATTTCTTCTGTTGGTTTGTAACCTGTGTGGTTTGCAGTTTCTGTTCTACTGAATATTTTCCTCTTTCTCTTTCTGCTCCAGTAGCTTTTCAGTACTACAAGCTAACCCAGCAACATTCAAAACAACATAGTGAATTTGAATGTTGGACTGTATCTGTTGAGAATAATATTTCAACAGTTGAAACACAGATTAAGTGTGTCAGCCACTCAGTTGTCTCTTGCAATTTACAAGGGTAAAAGAATGAACCTCTTTTGTACATAATTTATGTACTATTTTTAAAAATTAGGTATAATTGGCTTACATTCGTGTTCAGTTATTTAGTACAGTTCCCATGCTAGAGTGCACCAGTAGTCCATTTAGAAAATCTTTTTGGTCTTTGTGTTTTCTGGTTGAGTAATACTATATGCTTAACCAGAAAGCGGTATTAATTTTGGGGGGGAAAAAAAAAAAATCCAGTCCTCTGGTGGACAGAGACTAACCTATCAATGAGTTACTGACTTGCTAATTTAATCAATCATGATGATTTATGCCTTCACACACTTATACTTACCTTTCTTACCTACAAATGGATATGATTTATAGACACCTTAATTTTCTGGTGGAGGTGCAGAGTGCTGGTTAGTGAACTTAGATTTAAGGACAATAGCTGAAGTATATCAGTAGCTTACTGGTTTCCAGGGCCCTGTGATTCACTGGTTCAAAATCACTATCTGTCTTCATGTAGTTAGATATTCTTTTGGTCACTGGAGATACCTACTTCTGTTTTCTTTTTAAATTGTTACATTTTCCTCAGTGGTGTCATGCAGTATGGCTTCTGAAGAGGATTTAATTTTTGGATAGACATGCATCAGTTAAGAAGTAATGTGATTTTTTTTTTTAAATGTTATTTGCAATTGAGAATACTGAACACCCTTGCCTTGTCTTGATTGCAAATGTTTAATAACAGTCTATTGTTGCGTCTCAAGCAATGGATCCTGGTGCCTGTGAGGACCTGTTTCCATTCCCTAATTTGCTTGGTCTCCAGTTAGGGGATCCTTCTGTGTCACCCACAAGCTCCTTGGGGGCCTTCAGGGAGCACTGGATGCTGTCAACATGCTCTGGCTGGTTTCCTGTTGTACTTCTGTATAACCGTTGCCCTTCTTTCTTAAATAAAAATAATAAAGCCAGTGGCAATAGGTGGTGTTACTTGGGGAGAGCATGTGAACCCTAGCCATGTTTTGCAGTCCATTTGCCCCCCTGGTACCTCTCAGCCTCCACAGTTTTTGATCAGTGATGATAAAAGGTGCATTCCTGGTGATGCCTTTCAGTCAGCTGGCACTGTACATTGGCTTTAGGGAACTGTCAGCTATGTGTCTTGGATCACTTAATGATTTGTAATTGCCAGCTCCAAGCTCTGCTCTGTGTAGGTGTGGTTTAGTTTAAGGCAGCAATCTTACCTACGCTGAATCTCGTCTCTTACTTTTTTGCCAGATTATTTGCCAGTAAATTAACAAGTCAGTAACTCATTGATAGCTTAGTCTCTGTCCACCAGAGGACTGGATTTTTTTTTTTTTTTTCCCAAAATTAACATAGCTTTGTGGTTAAGCCTCTAGTATTACTCAACCAGAAAACACAAAGACTGAACACTAGGTTTGGCATTCTCTTGCCAGTGTCTGGTATCTACCCAAAAGGTACAGTGTCAGCCGTGAACTGTGAGATTTCACTGCGTGCTCTGCTCTTCAGGTTGTCATTGGAAGCGCTGAATTGAGCGGGTGTGTTGATCTCCTTGA